>NW_003314462.1:0-63322 GCF_000143415.4 Selaginella moellendorffii | reverse complement strand
TAATACTTCCTTGCAACACAAGAGCTAGTAAGATAATGTAATTTCTCTTAAAACCTTTGGATTATGCAATACTTAAAAAAAAATTAGAACTATAGTTATATGGTGAGTGAGAACCACCAAATTCTTCATCCATTTTATATACATCAAAGAAAAACTGTCCTTTACTGGCTATTACTTGTTCCAAAAGTTTTATTTTAGTTTTGTCTCTATAAAGGATCTAAAGTAAGCTGTTGGTGGTTTTTTTTTACATTTTTCCTTGTGTATTCAAAGGTTTTACTCTTATATAATAGATAAATAATCTTCAAGGCTCCTTGTGCCAATGCAGAAATAATATTGTGCAATGACAAATCATAGAAGATGAGGAAAGATACAGTAAAATATCAAACCTTTAGTTTTACCATTCACCTAGAGATATAAAAACCTATTTCAAGAAAATCTCACATAAGAGAACCTTTATAGATCATATTAAACAAATTTTATCATTCATTTCATGAATAAATAGATTTTTGAAAACATAAACAAAAATAAAAATAAGAAATTAGATATAACGTATTACAATATTCATAAATAAAATCATAATATTTAATATATTTTATAAATAAAATATAATATAATTATCAACATATAATCTATATATAAAACTATTTCAGTAAGGAAATTATAAAAAAGACATATAATACACATTTTTTCAGCTGGGAGTTATATTTATTTTAAGATGGATCTTGTAAACACTAATCTTGAAGACAAAAAATGATTTGAAAAATTAATCTTACTTGGAAAAATGATAATATTTTGAGTTATCCTCATGAATTTCTTGTTTCTCATATATATATCACGAAATATTTCTTCAAATATTAATACTAATATGGGTTTCAAAGAGTAGCAATATCTTTATATTTTCTTTCTTGCATCAAATACCAAATCCATTATCTGTTTTTAACTAATAACCTTCTACAAGATTAATATTAAATTCTTATATTTTAATATTCAAATTCACTACCTGAGATTTGCATTATTATTGAACCCCTGAGTATATTTATCCTAATTGCTATCACATTTTAGTTGAACTTCACAGCAATAGAGAATGGTTCATGGTATCTAATAGGTATAAGTTAGCTCATATATATACAAATTTCAAATCCATTTGTTAATAATATCTCAAAAAGATACCTCTTCTATATTTTCTATTAGTCTTTTTGCTCATAACCTTATTTAATCTGCCAGCAGCTTTAAATAAGTTACTTGAGAGCTGTTACCTAAGCATGATTAAAATATCCAGTTAGTTCAAAATGGTAAATTAAGTTTTTAAAAAATAGAGAAGGTGATGGTTTCCAAGTACAGCACAATTATTTTGTTAAACATTTATATACAAATGGTTATTTGATGCAATTACTTGTATTTTAACTTGGCTATTTAATTTTAATGGCAGGGATCACCTGGCAAGGATTGGTTTGGCACACAATCTGTTCTACGCATGAGCTTTGGGAGTTTGGCGCTGCTTATGTTTGGAGTTAAGTACCAAAGAAATCATAGGGACTCTTGGTATCGTGGCAACTGAATGATCAAGCTTATCATCTGGTCTGGTTTCACTGTGCCTTGACATTGTGGATGCTGACGGTATATCTAGTGCTTTTGTCTTGGATTTACAACCATAGTTTCTTTGTTCTTCTGGTAGGAAGACTGTTGACATACAACTGGAATGCTGCATGGATTGCCACATCTTCTTGGCCATGGTGTACAAACAACTATGTCATTATTCTGTGTACCATCCTTCTGATTCGGCAGAAAATCAAGTCAGCGGGCATACACTTGATCTTTGGCTTCTTATACTACCTTTCTTAGGATCTGACAGGGACTGATGCCTCTGGCAGTACATCCGCTTCTATAAAATAGATCAGGAGAATGCAAAAGGCTATAAATTTGAAAATAGTGCAAAGACAATGAGAATGCAAAATGCTGCAATCTATGTAACATAACGTGCTATAAGTCAGATTGGTGGCGTCGTCGAGCACGCAAATTCCTAGCCAAATAACGTTATGTAGTGTCATGTAATTTTATTTTGATCTGAGTTTCAAGGGTGGTATTTTTGATAACCTATTTTGTGACTCTCAACACATGCTTCAGATTCAATAAAACCATTCCAAAAGACAAATGGGTTTGGTAGTAATTCACAGTTCATTTCACACTGCCTGGTGTTCATTGTTTTGTAATGTGATACAATCTTGACTCTAAAAGAAGTTTATTTGATCTTTTTTTATATCTTATGCTTCTCAGCTTCTCTTGATTAGCCTCACAATTGGAAGACCTTCAACTCAAGGGCCATTACCTTATTTTGCAGCTGCTGTAGCTCTGAGTCTAGGGGTTTCTGCATGGAACCAATAGGTAGACTAATCAAAGACAAGTAAGAAAGAAACTTTTACCTGCAAGTTAATCCCTGCCACATCTATGTCTCCTACACCACATGAAACACCTTCATGCCACTCCATGTTTGGAAAAAAGCCGTCAGTATCATGCTAATGCCATTACCCTGGCCCATCAGTGCATAATGTAGAGATGTCTTTCCAACACCCTGTCGTGCCGCCTGATTAATAACATAAGTGAAAAAAATACGTGATTTAGCAATGCAACGGTAAACACCAGGCATATATAACTCAGAATTGTAGACCATTTTTGCTGCACTACATACACTGTCACCAAAACTTTCCACAGCCAAGTCAAAGTGCGAGTCAGAGCAAGACTGCAAAATACAACATGTCAAGGCTAATCAATCCTTAGTTATATTACCTGGTAGAGTTTCCTCCAAGGATCCCCTTGCAAATGAAGCGGTCCCTGGGATCCACAATGCCCTTTATTGCGTTCATGCTGGGCTGTCAATGGCTCCATAGACAGTAGCTCGAAGCCACATGATGTGTGCATGCCAGAAGAGAGTTCACATGTGTGAATCCATGTTGAAGTTGTAGAGGAACTATTAGCCTCGCTTGAGAGGACATAGCCGGGCTATCGAACCAGGCATTCCTAAATTGCCAGATTCCATATTTGTGAAAGAGCATTACATCACAGAATGTTTTGGAAATTTTGAGACCACTCATCACCAATGGATTGACATCTTGCCAGTGTTCGTTACTGTGATGAGAAGCCTATCACCGACGTTGGCATAGATCGTTGGACTTGGGAGCTTGCCATTGACAGTAATAATGTTCTTTGTTCTTCCCAGCCGCCTCACCATCAAGCTTACAACCTGGGTGGTGGCAATTCGATGAGCTTTTGATGCATATTTAAGCAAACTGACCTGGAAGTCATAGACTCTGGTTGTTTCATTCTGAGCAGCCACCAGATCATAGCTCCAGGAAGTGAGGAAAGAGAAGACCACAACTGCAAGGCACTCTAGGAATTAGCTAATGCTTGGAAGAGTTTGCATAGCTCTATTCTTCCATTGTCTCCCTTACCAGGACTTGTTCACACGGTGCACTTGAGATCATGCTTGCTTGAATGTCCAATCTACACCGAGTAAGTGTAAGCTCTATTTCGTTAAAGTGGGAATTGTCATTATCCCACTTGTAAAATAAGGTTTCCAAACCTTTATATAGTATATAAATATAACAAAATTCAACTGCATTGAGGCACATGCCATTTTATTTTAAACAAGGAAATGTCTACTCAAACACTGTGAGAAGGCTGATATATATAGAAAGAGCAATCTGCAAGCACAAGTTTGTGAGTATGGCAGGATGTGACTTTTTCTTTGGAGTAGACATCCACACCTGTCAAGCATTTAAAATTATTGCCAACTTTAAAAAACGGCTCATGTTTAAACTTCAAAAACACTAACATTGAAATTTCATCATTAGTTTGGCAATTAAAACCGCCTCTTCAATCACTTTGCCCAAGTTGTCGTGATGAACTTGCACAAAAGGGCTCTATTCTATTTCTGAGATTTACTTTTGAAACTGTTTTACAATTTTGCAATAGTTATGAGAATCATGGGTAGTGGTTTGATCATGTCCTCAGCAGATACAACATGAAAGCTTCTTGCCTGAGCCACATGTATAGTGGTGATGCTTTTTGCTTTCATGGAAACGAGGAAAGCAAAAGAGTGAAATAGGTTGTCTTTATTTTCAACATGAAAGCTTCTTGCTTGAGCCATGTGTATAGTGGTGATGCTTCTCGCTTTCATGGAAACGAGGAAAGCAAAAGAATAAAATAGGTTGTCTTTATTTTCAAATTTTGCCTGCCAGTTCGAACATTCAGATGCGACAGAAAAGATAATGTAGGAGAATAAACGTACATCAGAAATAGGAAATCGAATAGCCTGAAATGAATTTCGTTTTGTGTGAAGTCATTATACCTTTCCTCATCAGAGGTTGAGTTTGTCTACGTTTATGAATTATTTTATATCAGTCTTCTAAAATCTTCCAATGCTGTCTGGAAATGGATTCTTGTTCAGGATTTGTGTGAGGTTTTTGAAGCTTGGCAAATAAATTATCTGTCAATTCAGGCACATACCTTTCCTCTTCTTGCCTTTCTAGCCAGCACTGTGCCATCTGCCACTGCAAGAGTTTTAGAAACCAGGCAGCGATGAGAGAATATGCAATTCAAAAGCACCTAATTCTTTGATGTGAAATTACCAAGTCGTTTGGTCATGTGTATACTCTCTCAGAAAAATTGTGGCAATCCTTTGGGTGAAGAACTAATTCCAAGCTTTGAGCCCTTTTGCAGTGTGTCGTCATGTTGTAAAGGATGAAATAAAAAGTGATGTCAGGCTACCACGGGCGGCACCAATTTGCGTGGTCTTGTAGAACAGCTTTTCATACTCGTCCTCTTTGGAGGTTAAAATAGGTTCATATTGCAAGGGAACATACAAGAGTAAGTGCGAAAGGAAATGAAACAATAAAAAAATTCCAAGCATACCTGGCCTGGAGTTAATGTCTTACCCATTCATTTTAACAGGAGAGAATGGGCTCCCACTCGCAAAAAGGGCACGTCCCTGTGTGTGTTTCAGTGCCTCTTCTGCTGTGCATTCAGTCTTGGATGTTGGATTCGAGAGAGCTAAAACGATTGGTCTCTGATGGATCATTTACAAGAGTAAGAAGAAGAGATAGGAAAAGAGAAAGAAACACAAACCTTCGTGAAAGATGCAGCTTGTTCAGGAATTTCTTTGAACATGCCTTTTCTTTGGCGCGTGCGCACACACACACACAACACAGACACACAGAGAGAGAGAGAGAGAGAGAGAGAGAGAGAGAGAGAGAGAGAGAGAGAGAGAGAGAGAGAGAGAGAGAGAGAGAGAGAGAGAGAGAGAGAGAGAGAGAGCTCACTATCTGCTCGATCACCCTAAAAGATTTCACTTGATTTGGAGCGTCATCAAAATCAAAATTGAAGCGTTGCCACCCTTTTGGCACTTGATCTATGCCATCTATTTGAAGTTTTTGAATTTGAACTGTTAGATTATAAGTATATTCAGAAATAATATTCTAAAAATGGAATAAAAGATGCCAGATGCCATATGCCAATAGCACGTTTAAATAAGGGAGTATGATGATGATGTATTTGTAATTTATAAATATGTTTTGTGAGGGCCAAGTGTACAGCTATGATGCCGTATACTAATATTAGCGTAGTGGGATTTTGGTAGCCGTCAGATTGGTTTCAATCCGGACCACTCGCTCCTGTATATAAGCTAGGGTTTTTGGGCTATTGGATATGCACATTTCTGTATTCCCTTTCCATATTCCATACACTCACATTGGTGGAGATGAGGGGCACTTTTGATTGTCCCTGGGGAGTGTTTGGATTTGGGATTTTGGTTTAGATCTAGCTTTTGCATTGTCTAGATCTAGCTTTTTCCATTTCATTTCTTTTGTTCTTTCCTTTCAGGATTTTGGTTTAGATCTAGCTTTTTGCATTGTCTAGATCTACCATTTCTTTCCAGCTTTTTGTCATTTCTCTTCTTTTGCTCTTTTTTTTTCACTCATCTTCATGGCTGATCCGCAATCTCCTCCTTTGACTCTAGAGTAGCAGTTGGTTCAATTGCTTGATGCTATGCGCTTGCAATTGAACAACCAAACTCAGTTGATGGCGGCATTCACGGCACATGGTACAACACCTCCTGCTTTTGGTGCCAATCCTCGCGTTCGGCCAGAGTTCTTTCGTGGGAATCCTGGGGATGATGTGTACCATTGGTTCAATCACTTCACAGTGATTGCCACATATCATTCCTGGGATGATGCTCGATGTTTGCGTGAGTTCCCCACATGTCTCCAAGGGACAGCATTGCAGTGGTACAATGGATTAAGCGCAGCCACTCGTGGTGATTGGAGTGTTCTTCCGGACGTCTTCAAACGCACCTTCGAACACGCCGACGATTGTGATAATGCCTTCCAACAATTGCATCGTCTTCGCCAAGGGCCATTTGAGTCGGTGATGCAATTTGGCATTTGTTTCCGAAGTCTTTTGCTTCGTGCGGAGCCAAATATGTTGGAGCGGATCAAGCTAGGAATGTTGTGGCCAGCACTTCGTCAAGATCTTGTCGGACTTGTGCATGCACTTGCTCCTGCCACTCTTGAGGATGCTCTTCGCTTGGCACAATGTTATGAGACGTCGCCTCTTCCACTTCTTGCTACACGTCCTTCAGCTCCACTTCCTATGAGTGATGGTTCTGTTCCCATGGAGGTTGATGCTGCTGCTACTCGAGTCCAAGGACAAGGGCGAGGACGTGGTCGTGGCCGTGATGTTCGTTGCTGGGCGTGTGATGAAGTTGGTCATACTTATCGGCGTTGTCGGTGCTTTCCGGATTGGCGACCTCCATTTCCTGGGTGGATACCTTGGCATCAGCAACGTCCCATTGGTGCTACTGCAGTGGAAGGTTTGGATACCAAGGTGCATTCGGGAAACGAGGAGTTGCGCGAGTAATGGAGGGACCTTGCGCGAATAAGTTAGTGACCCCTCCATCTTTCTTTTGGGAGTATCATCAAGGGGTTCACTCGGCACCGGTTCATCCAGTGTTTACTTTCCAAGCTCGTTTTTATAACAAGAGGTCTCCTATTCTTCTCTCCTTGTTGGTTGATACAGGTTTGAGTTTATCTTCTATTGCTCGACCTGTTGCCACACGTTGTCATCTACACTTGTGTCGTGTGGCGGATCTAGTTTTCATTCTTTATGGCAACGGCCGTACATATGCATGTGCACGAGATGAGGCAAACCTAGTTGTGCGTGTGGGCGATCTCGAGCTTGAGTTGCAGTCGTTGCGGGTGGTGCCGAGTCAAGCTTTTGACCTCATTCTTGGTATGGATTAGTTGCAGCGCAATCATGCCAAGTGTGACTTTGAGGCTTTTCCCCCTTGTCTCATACTTCCTTATGTTTCATCCATTCCTCTCACTTCCGTATCTCTTCGTCCCTCTATTTCTACCTCTGCTTCCATTACTTTTGTTCCCCCACTATTTCCTCTTGTGTTTCCATCTTGTTCTGCTCTTCCCTTTTCCGATCCCTCCGATGATCTTTGTGTTGCAGCTGCTGACCAGCTCATGAAGGAGTATTCTGATCTTTTTGAATTTGACCTATCGTCTGGGGCCAAAATTGCCACACATCATCCCATTCCAACCGGGGATGCTCGTCCAATCAAGGTTCCTGTTCGTCATCGGTCACCCAAGGAGATCAAGATTTTACGTGCAAACGTCAAGGAGATGTTGGAGAAGGGTGTTATTCGGAAGTCGCAGAGTCCTTGGACATGTGAACCTCATTTTGTGATGAAGCCTGATGGGAGTATTCGTTTCTGCATCAACTATCATCCGTTAAACGAAGTGACGATCTCAGATGTGTACCCTCTTCCTCACACTACTAATCTCTTGGATCATCTGGGGCGAAGTCGTTGGTTCACCAAGCTAAATCTTGCTTCTGGGTACTGGCAAGTACCAATGGTTGAAGAAAATATTCCTAAGACTATTTTTCGTACACTGTTTGGTTTGTACGGGTTCTTGGTGATGCCGTTTAGTTTGAACAATGCTCCAACAACTTTCTAACGGATGATGGATGAGGTTCTTTGCGATATGCCAGAGGTGACTACTGACTTCATTGATGATATTTTGATCCACTCGGATGAGACGTGGGAGGAGCACGTTCGTGATGTTTGTAAAGTGTTGGATCGGCTACGCGACGTTGGTTTAAAGCTGAAGTGGTCAAAGTGCATGTTTGGGTCCAAGGACACAACTTATCTTGGGTACCGTATTTCTCGTGAGGGTTTGCAAGTTGATCTTGACAAACTTGTGGCTGTTCTAAAGTTCCCTACTCCGAAGTGTGTGAATGATGTGCAACACTTTTTGGGTAAGGTGCAGTATCTCGGTCGTTTTGTGGATCATCTTTCCGATTGCACTACACCATTGCGAGCGTTGCTGAAGTCATCAATGTCATCTTTCATCTGGTCTCCAGATTGTGAGCGGGTGTTCGTGAATCTCAAAGAGATATTGACGACTCCTCCGGTTTTCGCATATCCTGACTACACTCGACCTTTTATTTTGCGCGTGGATGCTTCTGACATTGGTCTTGGAGGTGTGTTGATGCAAGAGAGTTCAAGTGTACCTGGTCAGTGCCATCCCATTGCATACATAAGCCGTACATTACAACCAGCAGAGATGAACTACTCTACGATGGAGAAGGAGTGTTTAGCAGCAGTTTGGGGTTTTGAGAAACTTCATGCATATCTACATGGTTCTTGAACGTTACTTGAAGGTGACCATGCTGCTGTTACTTCATTATTGAAGCGGAAGAACCTGGTTGGTCGTACGGCTTGATGGGCTTTGAAACTTTAGATATATGATTTCGATGTTGTTCATCGCCCAGGGAGTTCTATGGCTGATGCTGATGCCCTTTCTCGAGCTCCTCTTCCTTCTCCACTCACTTCTCATATTTCTGACGAACCTGTTATTCTAGCATCTGTGGATTTTCTAGATGAGGATTCTGTGCCGTCGGCAGTTGCTGTCCTTGACGTTCAGTGTCCACAGGGCGCAGAGCAAGATCTACCTTCTCTTGAGGTTCACGAGGCTCAAAAGATTGAGCTGTGGATTCGAAGGCTTCGAGATGGGTTTGAGAATCCTACATCACTTGCTAATGATTTGCCTTTCCGGCATTTACATTCTCAATATCGCCTTGAAGATGGCCTTCTTTATTATATGGGGATGGATCCTGTGTAAGCAACTAATTTTTCCATTCTACTTTAGTCATTTAACCACACCTCCAATCACTTGGAGGAGTCTCATTCACAACCTCCATAAGTCCAATTCAGGACTTGGGACTTGATAGCCCCGAGAATGGCATCCATGCCACTCAACATTTGCACTTGGTCCAAGTGCTCCACGTGTCTGATCCCATGACCGACACTCAAAGGTACCACTGACATGGCATCTTGTTATGCTAAGGCCATGCCCAATCACCTTTGCCACACTAGTAGTCCAATACCACATGCATCCCAGTCTTGGCTCTCCAAGACTAAGCAAACCATCCATGAATGGTCATCTCAGATCCACTCCTTAGCATCCTTAGGATGCCCACTGACAAGGGGAATAGCCTTCCCCAATATCCCTCTGTCAGCCCCCACTAAGTCCGTTTCTGCCCCTGGCCGTGTTTGCCAACACTGCCACTGGTTCGAGGCCCACAGGCCCGACCACTAAGTCCCACGGTCCTCTGGGACTTCCTCACCACACGACTGTGTCCTTAGTCACTACCCCAGAGGACTGCTCCTCTTCCTTTCCACAGTCTGGGCCTTTGGGGACAACATTTCGGAACACCATGGCCTTACGCGAGCCACCTAGGTACTCTCCCCGCCTTCCGCCCTTGGGTGCTCTAGCCATGGGCTTAGAGCGAGGTTTCAATGAGCCACGCCTAGTATCCAAGTAGGTAGTGCCACCCATAGTTGGACTGGGAGCATCGGCCAGTTGATCTCTCGGGGGAACTAGAGTCGGCTCTTGAACACTTCACCAAGCTACCCCGTTTGTCGGTCCGTATTCACAATAGTCTTGGACTTCCCAGTGGTTAGTTCATCACCCAACACCGGGTCTGGCCTTCCTGGGCCAAACTGGCCTTTCCTGGGCCAAACTGGCCTTTCCTGGCTAAACTGGCTCCACTGCAGTCCTCCCCCTCACTATACTTTTGGAGCTCACCAAACCCCCCAGGGTCTGGGAGACGAATGCTTTGGGCTTTCACCCTCTCAGACTCGAACTCGGACTCGGACTTGGACTCAGACTCGAACTCGGGCTCGGACTCGGACTCGGGCTCGGACTCGGACTCGGACTCGGACTCGGGCTCGGGCTCGGACTCGGACTCGGGCTCGGTCTCGGCCTCCACCTCGGTCTCGGCCTCCCCCTCGGTCTCGGCCTCCGCCTCGGTCTCGGCCTCCGCCTCGGTCTCGGCCTCCGCCTCGGTCTCGGCCTCCGCCTCGGTCTCGGCCTCCGCCTCGGTCTCGGCCTCCGCCTCGGTCTCGGCCTCCGCCTCGGTCTCGGCCTTCGCCTCAGTCTCGGCCTCTGCCTCGGTCTCGGCCTCTGCCTCGGTCTCGGCCTCCGCCTCGGTCTCGGCCTCTGCCTCGGTCTCGGCCTCTGCCTCGGTCTCGGCCTCCGCCTCGGTCTCGGCCTCCGCCTCGGTCTCGGCCTCCGCCTCGGTCTCGGGCTCGGTCTCGGTCCCGGTCTCGGTCTCGACCTCGGACTCCATCTCGGGTCCTTCTCGGACTCCATCTCAGATTCCATCTCGGGTCCATCTCGGACTCCATCTCGGACTCCGTCTTGGTCCATCTCGGACTCCATCTCGGACTTCGTCTCGGTCCATCTCGGACTCCATCTCGGACTCCCTATTGGTCCATCTCGGACTCCGTCTCGGACTCCACTTCAGACACCATCTCGGACTCCATCTCGGACTCCACCTCGGACTCCACCTCGGACTCCATCTCGGACTCCACCTCAGACTCCATCTCGGACTCTGTCTTGGTCCATCTCGGACTTTATCTCGGACACTTCCACGTGTCATGTGTTGGTCCTTTTGGGTCCCTTTTTGGAGCCTCGCTTATTGCTCACTTCGTGCTTGTTCCTCGAGCACTTTGTTCCACTAAACTTCCACTAAACTAAGGCTGCTCTTGACCTTTCAAGTCAGAGCTTTTAGTCCAAACGTGTTACGCTCGTTTGGCTTTCGCTTCGGCTGCTACCACGTGGCACCCTTCCGACTCCACTTCGGGGCCTAGGGATTTTGTGTCTCACAACTCCACCACCCATAGACGAAGTTCGATGTCCTCATCGAACAGTAAACCTTTTTATAAAGTAACACCCGCAAGTATTACCATTCCCATCCTTGGCACCCGGCCAATATTTGTCTATGGTTTGACCCCGAAGGCTCACCATGCCTTATCCATCCTCTAAGGAGGATAGTCTCTCCAACTTAGAGATTGATTGGACCACTTGTGGTGGTTCTTTCCGTTTATTGGTTTAGTTCTCGCTAAACTTGTTAGAGACACCGTCTCTATCTCAATCCCACTACTCCATCTTGAGTAGTCTCAGTTTTCATCGATATAACCTTTACCCTTTGGAACGTTTACTTTTGACTTCTTTGAAGTCAATTTCCCTAGGTGTCTCCGACACCTTGTATTGCACATATTGTGCAAGTCCACTTCCCTATCCTAGGAAGTTCTCTACTTGAGGGCACCATCATCCTCTTTTCTATTTTGTGCCACCCTTGGCACTATGTTCCAATTATCATCATTTGTGCCAGGGTTGTCCACGGCCCTATCCTTTGGCTACTTTGCCGCTCCTCACTTGGAGCTTTTATTTCACCAAATTGGAGCACTTGGGAATCTATCCTTGGAAGTCCACTTCCTTTTCTGCAATCCGTTAGCATCAAACACATTTGTGTTCCTTGGCTAACTTTGCCATTTGGATTCCTTCCCATGATTCCCATGGCTCTTTTCTTGGCCACTAGTCTTTTGCTCCTATATTTGATTGTTGCACCCAGCAACATAGGATCGCTACCTCCATTCTTGAGATTTCCTTTCGGTTCCATAGCAAACACTTTGCTTTGCCAAGTCCAGAGGGTGTTCACTCCTAGTACGTCTCTTTAACATTTTCTGTCATGGGCTCTATCCACGGCCCAACTTTTTGAGACCCTCCCTTGGATCTCTTATAGAGACTACTTTCCTTGGACTTACTATGCCATAGCATTGACATAGCTCATTTCCCTTAGGTGTTCTTCCCACTTGGTCACCTCGACCAAGCCACACCTTTATCAATAGTTCAAATCAACACTTTGAACTATTAATTATATTCCTTATCCCAAACAAAGACTTTGTCCTTGTTTAGCCACAAGATCACCTAGTGATCTCATCTTGACCCCTTAATAGGTTTATCAATAGGAACTAGGTCTTCCAGACCCTTCTAAGTTGTTGACTATGACCCCGGGGGCATCCCCCCACACTTGGCGCTGCACCCAAGCCAGCCCTTTCGGCCAAGGATTCATAACAACTGAGACTTGGGTGTCCCCATCTCATTCACCACGTCCTTGGTGCCCTTTGCACCAAAGTGTTCAAGTTAGATATGCCGACTCACTCTAAGCAATCTAACCGTGCATCACGACTCCGAGGCATCCCTCGCTTGGCGGTGTGCCCAAACCAGTCTCCTCACTGAGAGTCCATGACCACCGAAATATGAGTGTCCTCATATTCCAAACCATCACCACGCCCTAGTGATTTGGGACTTGAACCCAAGCACTAGAGGGTTGGGACTCGAACCCAACCTCCATATATGCATCTACGGACGGCATCACCCTAGATGTCTGGCGTGACCCCCCACGCCGGTGCACCAACTTATACTTAAAGCGCGCTACAGATCACAGCTTAGGAACCTAGTTCCTCCACACTGCCAAGTCCTCTCACTTGACAAGTTTGTGATCATGCATGGACTCTTCCATGCTTGGCCTCATGGGCCACCCTTTTCAAAGTTATCACCTTTAACTAGGGCATTTGTTCCCCCGACTTGCCAATCTCACTTGGCAAGTTCTGACCAACGTAACATGGTTCCTGCATAAGCGTGAAAGTCCTTGACCATCGACTTTCATTCAAAGCCCTCTCTTTGAACACTTGGGAACTACTACCCTAACCTTGGTAGCCTTGCCTCATGGCAATCTTCAAGACCATGTTTTTGCTGCACCACTCTGATTTCACGCGTTCTATGAACCATTTACACTTGGCCTTTCTAGGTACTAAGTTACCTAGAATCGTCTTTGGGAACCTTGAAAGAACTTTATCCCTTAGCTTGCTAAGGCCTCCCTTTTTGCAAGCTTTCCCATGGCCACATAGTCTAACATGGACAATTCCATATTTTAGACTCTTCATGGCATCACGGTTGCTGACAACAACACCCTCGAGCCCCCACTTGATTATCCACTCCCAACTTGCATAACCACCGTTATATATGCCTTTCGATTTCTATGGTTCAGTTCCATCCCAATACTACTTGCCTTTTGGCCCCATATGTTTCCTTTGGTTATTCTTCTCCAGACTAGGAGGATAGCTTTGCACATTTTACTATGCCTTAGCAAATATTCTTAGGGATGAACCTACCTGATAGCCTAGGGAGTGGTTCCTCAATCTTGGGCATGCTCACCTTATAATCCCACACACCGGGATTAACGTTGCTGCTTATAGGCCTTTACATGCCCATCACCAGCCTTGCCAAAATTCCATTTTTTTGGCTTTGTCCAATTCAGGTAGACAGTCTTCTCCTGTCTCCACAATCTTGGACATTTGGATAGCACCTTCTATCCATCATTCGCTAGGGACTTAGTCCCTTGGGCCTTATCTATTGCCCTTGCGACACGAAACACCACCTCTTGGTGTTATAGAGTGTTTGGGTACCCCAATGATGGCCTCCTGACAATGAGCATTCCCGTTTACGACATTGACTTACTATATCGCAACATGAGCAATTTATCCTCTGTAAGGGTATATTTAACTTCCTTATGCCATTAAAAAGTCTTGGGTAGCTACCTTCTACCTGTTTAACCAATTATCTTGCACCTCTTGTAAGCTCTATTTCATTAAAGTGGGATTTATTCAGTAAAATGGGACTAGGTACAAATTTTCAAGTATTTGAAAATAACGTGAAATTATATGTTTTCTGTCCAGGGGCTAGACATATCTGGGGCATGGTGACTAGCGCGGTGACTTTGTGTCCAGACTGAGTCCATCTGGTTGTATAATAAATCTCATTGTCAAGGTGAACAAGCCGAATCTGAAGCTAAAGAAGAGCGATGGCATGCGCGCACACACTATTTGTTTGTTCAATGAGCGTGTGGTGAGCTTTCCAAGATGAACGTCATTCCTATTAGCCAGACATATAACTTAATGGTGAGAACATTTAGATATTATTCAATGTTATCTTTTTCTAACGAATCTAATTGTGAAGGTGTAGCAAGAGGCATTGCTAGTCTGGAGAAGTCATTTAACTCATTTGACCCTTAGTGTATTTTCATGAAACTAAATAACATTCATATTATTAAGGAATTTCTCTAGTACCTTTTTTTTACGACATAGAGGCTTGCATTTCTTTCAAAGGTGATTTAGTAAAAGGCCTGAGGGCACATGCCATTCTATTTCTCAGACCGGTATTAAGATATACTAGTGCAAAGGGCCACATGCCATCACGCTTCCTCTGATTCAGATTCGGATTGTTCACCTTGAAATAAAATACATTAGAAACTTAGTAAAGGAATATTAATGAATCTCACCTTGAACCCGGGTTATGAATGCTCTTGCTGCATCTCTTGCATGGTCTGGCAAGGTGATGGTGGCACTCTGCTTCCGCATCCAACCATGCACAACATTATCCACCTATATGCTCATGCTGGGATCCCTTGGATTCAGCACCCATCTCTTTTCTAGGCAATCCTTCGTATATCCGGAACTTGGCTTGAACCACTCCACAGTTACATTGAAGGAGTTAGTTTCCGCGTCCTCCTCTGCATCAATGATGCAGCGCCCCACCCATATCATTTGTTTTTTATTACTGGGTCTGACAAGCACGACCATTCCTTTGCAGACCTGTACTGGATTGAATGTTGAATCCGGCTTCTTGTTCCTCGGCCCACAATAGTGATCCTCAACATCGTTATCTGTCACTGCATTTCCAGAGGACATTGTTCCGCTACTATCTGGTGCTCTGGGTTCTGGCCAAAAAGACTCTTCCAATTCTTCATATACAACCGGCCCATTTTGGATAGCAGATATAATCTTCTCCCAGTATTCGAGCAAAGGCTTGCACCTCTTAAAATAGGATTCTCCACCAAACACCAACCCCTCTTCCAGAAGGCAATATGCTGTCTAATCCTGGCCACTATACTTTCCTGGTCTTTGAGTCCATCAGGGTGCATTGGCCGTGGGGAACCCTGAGGAATCATAGGTTCCCCAGTTATGGGATCTCTCTTGAAGAGTTCAATGCCATCCACTGGCAGCCACACTGTGTCCCATTCTCTCATCTTGTACCTCATCACTGGAGCACCGTCACGCATGCTGAAATGAAACTGAAGAGGCTTGGAGTGGCCAATCAGCGTTTCGGATCCGTCCCTGATGTAGCCTCTTACAAACCCCTTAAAGTCTGGAACCTCTGTCACAAGTGCAGCTTCAACAGTGCCTTTGATGCAATTTTGGAATTCATCGTAGAGTTGTGGGAGGGTGAGGACATTGGATCGCCAGAGGGACTCTGCCAGGTGACTGAACATGCCATCAACGTCTTCATGAGTGTGCCCAACCATGAGAAAGCCAAGTGTAACCGTTTCAAATATGCCTTTGGCAACAAGCATCGCCAAGTACGCGAAGACGTACATGTTTTTGTTCTCACTGCCAGCATTGTCTGTTTGGAGCAGAAGATGGGGTGGAAGGCCACATCGGCCGCAAGAACTTCCTTGAGATTCTGCTTCGTTTGGATGAGACTGTGCATTCACCGGGCGACCAGCCTCGTCGGAATGGCATGAGGCCTCACGTGATAACCCTACAATCTGACGGCCAACATATTCACTGGGATGGCATAGGGCCCCACGCGATACTGCAAGCCTTTGCTCCTCCTCCAGCTGAACCCTGTATGGGGTTCGATCGACAAGGGCCTTATGCAAGGGTTGGCCGTTCAGCTCAGTCTGCGCACTTTGCAGAGACCTTAAGTGTTTTGCTAGGGACGCAATCATCATGTTTGCACCCCTGCCACCCCATAGAGGTACAAAGAAGTTCCCATAGTTCTGGGCACTATGCCCATGAGCGATTATGCCAAACAGAGACACAGGCAGCTGCATGGATGAAGAGATTGCCTTGGGGGCAGGATTGAGTCGAGGTAAGCACGTCTTTTTCTGGTCCATTTTGTCGTGGATGATGCAGAGGTAAGAGTCAGGTCTCTCCATGGAGAGAATCCTGTTATGATAATATGCAGTCCTGCAGCTTCTCTGCTCGATGTTGTGGTCGAGCCGCCTTCTAACCAACGTCTCTCGCTCTTGAGCGCTGCAAGAATTCTTCGACAAAGCCATTTTGATAGCAGTGCACTTGTTACACTTTGAAAAGCTGGAGTACTTTCCTATACTCACATCCCTGAACCTGTTGCTCCACAATCTACTAAATCTAGATTGGCTCAGCTTCTTATAGCCATTACTCTGGAGTTCCCGATTCACATCTTCCAATATGGCCCCCTTGGTATACATGGAAGGGAGAACTCGTTGGGTGTCTCGTGTTCCATCTTCCAAGAGGCGGGTTTTATGTGGTTGCTGCTCGCTACATGTCTCGACAAACCTCTTGAAGATTGCCTCTCCATATACAACATGACCCCTGGTTTTGTGCGTACCGTCGTTCCCATGGACTGCCTGTTGAACCCTTTGTTCCTCGAACTCAGTTTTGATTCTGTAGAATGTGCTTCAAGGGACTCCATAAATGATTCTCCATGCCTTCATGCAGACCAAACCCCTCTGGAAGACCATGCCCCCCACCTGATGTTCTGAAGCATCAACAGATGACCGTAATGCCTCATACACAAAATTGCGAGCTGCCTTCCAGGACAATGTCTTGTATCTTGCTCCCTCCTCTTCAATAGCATCCCAATCAGCATGTTGACAGCACCTCCTCTTGCAACAAGCAACTGTCGAGACCATTCGAACCTCCATCGCCATTTTCTGCCTTTTCGGTTCGTTGCTCAGATCCCTTTGGCTGCGCTGTAGGAAGGTGTACTTTCTTTTCCCATGAAGAGATGTTCTGTCATCAGTTGTAATGGTGTTTGATTGTGAATCCTTCACATTCTCAAACACTAAATGCCTCAATTTCCACCGCACAATGCTTCCAATAGTCAGACTGTTTTCTTCTGTGTCAACAACCTCTAAAATCGCAACTCCAATATCATCCCAGCTCAATTCTTGATTAGCAACCGTATCTCTTGGATCGACAACTGTGGCTAAGCCCTTAGCTACCACCTCCCCCTCGGGGTTGTTTAGAAACACCTTTGCCTGAATCCATGTAGCACGGTTCTTAAGATCCACGGAGGGAACATGCGTCGCACTTGCGCTGTCCCCAACATCTGCTTTCTTCTGCAGATTTTTCAAGGCAATAACAACATTTACCCCGACGACCATCTCTCCTCGTTCAATAGTGACCACATTCCCATCGAAGACAGTCTCTACTGATACAGCAGCATTGCCTTCCCTAAGCCTTTGACAGTGTATAACAAAGTTCCGATCCATAGACACAAGGGTCCCTTTTGCAACTCTCTTCCCACCATTCAAAATGTAAACCTTTTCCCCAACCCTGAAGGCCATTCTGAAAGTGCAGAAAAGAAGTTAAGACCATACAAAAAATGATTGGAGAATGGCCTAAATCATAACATACCAAATAGCATGAGGCCACATGCCATTATTCAAACATGCTATTGACACCCACGTGAAATTTCGCATTCACAAAATTGGCATGAGGCCTCATGCCATCTTGATATACCAAACTCCTCAGGGTCTGGGAGACGAACGCTTTGGGCTTTCACCCTCTCAGACTCGAACTCGGACTCGGACTCAGACTCGGACTTGGACTCGGGCTCGGTCTCGGCCTCCGCCTCGGTCTCGGCCTCCGCCTCGGTCTCGGCCTCCGCCTCGGTCTCGGCCTCCGCCTCGGTCTCGGCCTCCGCCTCGGTCTTGGCCTCCGCCTCGGTCTCGGCCTCCGCCTCGGTCTCGGTCTCGGTCCCGGTCTCGGTCTTGACGTCGGACTCCATCTCGGACTCCATCTCAGATTCCATCTCGGGTCCATCTCGGACTCCATCTCGGACTCCATCTCAGTCCATCTCAGACTCCGTCTCGGTCCATCTCGGACTCCATCTCGGACTCCGTCTCGGTCCATCTCGGACTCCATCTCGGACTCCATCTCGGTCCATCTCGGACTCCCTCTTGGTCCATCTCGGACTCCACTTCAGACACCATCTCGGACTCCATCTCGGACTCCACCTCGGACTCCACCTCGGACTCCACCTCGGACTCCACCTCGGACTCCATCTCGGACTCCATCTCAGACTCCACCTCAGACTCCATCTCGGACTCCGTCTTGGTCCATCTCGGACTTTATCTCGGACACTTCCACGTGTCATGTGTTGGTCCTTTTGGGTCCCTTTTTGGAGCCTCGCTTATTGCTCGCTTCGTGCTTGTTCCTCGAGCACTTTGTTGGGAGTTCCACTCCCACTCTCGACCTTTCAAGTCGAAGCTTTTAGTCCAAACATGTTACGCTCGTTTGGCTTTCGCTTCGGCCGCTACCACGTGGCACCCTTCCGACTCCACTTTGGGGCCTAGGGATTTTGTGTCTCACATCCTGATGATCATTTACGGCTGGTGGTGCCTTTGGTGTTTATTCCGCGGTTTCTCCATGCCTACCATAATTCTCCTGTTCTAGGTGGGCATATGGGACACCGTCTCGAGCAAGAGGCACCGCGTCTCCTTCGCCGCCAACGCCGACGAAGCTGGATCCCGGTCGGCAACACCCGCCCGCAATGACCAGGGAAACGGACAGCGGCGGAACGGGGCTACTGGGACTCCTCCCACCCGTTCCGCTGCATCGGCTTCTTCTTCGAGGGGGACTCCGCGCCGGACATCTCCAGCCCGGCCTGGTTCCCACGAAAAGAATGCTGGACGCGATGGCCCTCACCGTTCTGGCCGCAGCAGCTCCCCACAGCGGCGCCCACGCTCCACGACACCGGCACCGGTCACCTCTGGTCCCCAGCGACCTCGAGGACGTTCACCGACCAGAGGCAGCAAGGGAGCTCGCACACGCAGCCCTCGACCTCGCCCTGGACGGAGCCAGACCCCTGCCAGCCGCAGGAGCAGGACCCCAGCACCACGACGCCGCTCTCGCTCGCGCTCACGTTCGCCAACCGCCAAAGTCCCCGTGAGGGGAATCCTCAAGACTACTGGTCACCACTGACCAGTCCGTCTAAGGCTATCCTCGACATTGTGGGACAACGGCCAGTCTCGAAGTTCGAGAACCGAGTGGAGACTGGAGCTGTACACAACCTCTCAAGCAGGGCTCTCTCGGCCGCTGAGATCCGTCTCCTCTCCCTCGGCCTGAGGTACATCCCGAACCCGGCACCGCTCAGAGCCCCACAGATCGTGGAAAGCTCTGATGCTCTTTGCCAAGCCGTCCGACTCCGTCACCTCTTCAAGGACGACGACTCAGCCCTGCCGGAGTTCCGAGTACCAAACCCGAGCTTCGAGCCACCTCCAGCACCAGCGTATGTGGAACGACGCCTTGCACACGTGCGAGGCAGCCTGCTCCACAGGCTGGAAGGAGCACACAAGCCTCGCTCCTTCGCTCACGGTTGGAAAAAGCGTGCTCTCCACTCTCTCGCAACGGACACATCCATCGTCATCAAGCCTGCGGACAAAAATCTTGGAGCGGTGGTGCTGGATCGTGATTGGTACACGAAGGAGGCTCTCCGCCAACTGAACGACCCACTCGTTTATGTGAAGGTCCCCTCCATGCCATCCAAATCCCTCCAGGAACGCCTCGCCGAGCTCATCACAAAGTACCGCAGCTGCTCGTGGCTCGACAACTCCACGCAGCAGTTCCTACTGCACCAGCCCGCCGTACCCCGGCAGGCTTGCATGATGTATTTTCTTCCGAAAATACACAAGCAGCCAATAAAGGGCCGACCCATCGCAAGCTATATCAGTACGTTGTGGGAGCCCCTCGCGCGTTGGCTTCACCGCCAGCTCTACGATATCCTGCTGAAGCAGCCAACGTTTCTTTCCGACTCGCGCACGCTGCTACAGGACCTCCTCCACCTACAGCTCCCGCGGGACTGCTGGCTCTTCACGTTCGACGTAGAGAGCCTCTACCCAAGCATCCCCACACGAGAAGGTCTCCAACGCCTCCGCGACTTTGTGTTTGCTGAGTACGGCAACACCACACGCTCGCGGTTCCTCATGGCTGCGGCTGCCCTCGTTCTGGAGCACAACTACGTGGAGTTTGACGGTAACATCTACCAGCAGATCCGCGGCACAGCAATGGGCTCCAACTTCGCGGTGGTCTACGCTTGCCTCTTCCTCTGCTCTCTCGAAGCCGAGTACAAGCATGCCACCAACGACTGGCCCTTCTATCTACGAAGGTACATAGATGACGGAGTAGGCATTTGGACAGGTACACGAGCAGGCCTCGAACAATGGCTCCGAGGATACGGCACGCTGTGTCCTTCGATCAAGATCACCTCGGTGATCTTGCTCGAAGAGTTGGATATCCTCGATATCCACTTCTTCAAAGGCCCTCGCTTTGAAGAGACAGGCTGCCTCGACTCGTCCACGTTCCAGAAGCCGCTCAACGCCTACCAGTACCTCCCCTGGACGTCGGTTCACCCACGGCACCAAAAAGTGGCATTCATCCGCAGCGAGCTCCGGAGATACCTCCTCTGCGAGAGCACGGCCGATGGATTCCACGCCATGCGCACGCGGTTCTACCACCGCCTCCGTGCCCGAGGATACCCGACCTCCTTCCTCCACCACTGCTTCTCCGGCATCTCCTACGACCAGCGACATCAAGCTCTCCTTGCACGTTCGCGCTGCTCTAGCGACGCCTGTCGACGGGCCCCCCTCGCCTTCAAGCTGCCCTACACACTCCACAGTGCGCAGCTAGGCTTGGGGGACATCCTAAACCCTAAACAGGTGATGGATGAAGCTCCCACAGACACACTCCCTCGAGTGATCACGTGCTGGAGACGCTCCCCGAACCTCGGTTCGTTTCTGGTCAGGGCTAAGCTCCCTCCGCGAGCTTAGCCACATCTTGTACCGCACTTTGCAAGACACGGAAGTTTATGTTTGCATCCTTCTCCGCGTACTCGATGACTCCCAGGGTCTGGCTGATGGACTTCAGGTATGTCCCAAGTCACTCCAGGCCACCCCCCTTTCGAGTCAACGCCCGGTCAACGCGGAGTCAACGGTCAGAACGGAATATTCCCCAATATTCCGACTGTATCCCTGTTGACCGAGTCAAAACGGCATATACCGTTGGATTCTGCTCTTCCTTCCGATCGTGAATATGTGAGTTTCAACTCTGAACTCCACACACGACTCGTGGAAAAGCATGTTTTCCGTTAAAACGGTGCCGTTCCCTCGACATCGGCGACACATGCCGACAGCTCGCAGGATGGCTCTCCCCCATGTAACCGCTGGACTCCGGGTATGTATGAGTGGCCTCAGGCCCCCCACCATCCCAGTCCACACACGGTCAACGCGGGGTCAACGGTCAACGACCGAATATTCCGAGAATATTCCCTGCAAAGTGAACCACGTTTTTCGTCGCCGGGTACGCACAAGTGACACAAGCATTGTGGACGTAACGCATGCATCATATCATGCCACGTTTACAAGTTATCTTGCGTCAAAGGTACGTCACCCGCCGGACGAACGCTTACTGTCTTCGGCGATCCGCCGAAGTCATTCTCCGCGACTACCACTGCTGTGGAGTCACCAACCCCAGCTGTGCTACGTTCGCATCCTCGCGAGCCAACGCCGTCATGCACTTCGCATGGCCGCCACTCGGACTCGCGCCACGTGACAGAGCCAGAATATAAGTAGAGTCGGCGCCGAGCTAGGGTTAGGGTAGACGTTAGACGACTACACCCAGCTGATGAGTCCCAAAAAGGACGAAACCGGTCTCGGGTTGTCTCTTGTCTTCTCCCTCGCTCGCGAATGAATGAAAATTCATTCTCTTGCCTCCTCTACTTGCTCTCGATCACGCCGTCTCGACAACGGCACACGGAGAATGTGGATTGCACAAAGTGGCGCCGCGATCTCGCCGGATTGCAGCACCACGGGGTGCCTTTGACCCTAAACGCCTAAACGCGCCTAAACCCTAAACCCTAAACCCTAAACCCTAAACCCTAAACCCTAAAAAACCCTAAACCCTAAACCCTAAACCCTAAACCCTAAACCCTAAACCCTAAAACCCTAAACCCTAAACCCTAAAACTAAACCCTAAACCCTAAACCCTAAAACCGCTCAACGCCTACCAGTACCTCCCCTGGACGTCGGTTCACCCACGGCACCAAAAAGTGGCATTCATCCGCAGTGAGCTCCGGAGATACCTCCTCCGCGAGAGCACGGCCGATGGATTCCACACCATGCGCACGCGGTTCTACCACCGCCTCCATGCCCGAGGATACCCGACCTCCTTCCTCCACCACTGCTTCTCCGGCATCTCCTACGACCAGCGACATCAAGCTCTCCTTGCACGTTCGCGCCGCTCTAGCGACGCCTGTCGACGGGCCCCCCTCACCTTCAAGCTGCCCTACACACTCCACAGTGCGCAGCTAGGCTTGGGGGACATCCTAAACCCTAAACAGGTGATGGATGAAGCTCCCACCGGTTTAGGGTTTAGGGTTTAGGGTTTAGGGTTTACCGGTTTAGGGTTTAGGGTTTAGGGTTTAGGGTTTAGGGTTTAGGTTTAGGGTTTAGGGTTTAGGTTTAGGCGCGTTTAGGCGTTTAGGGTCAAAGGCACCCCGTGGTGCTGCAATCCGGCGAGATCGCGGCGCCACTTTGTGCAATCCACATTCTCCGTGTGCCGTTGTCGAGACGGCGTGATCGAGAGCAAGTAGAGGAGGCAAGAGAATGAATTTTCATTCATTCGCGAGCGAGGGAGAAGACAAGAGACAACCCGAGACCGGTTTCGTCCTTTTTGGGACTCATCAGCCGGGTGTAGTCGTCTAACGTCTACCCTAACCCTAGCTCGGTGCCGGCTCTACTTATATTCTGGCTCTGTCACGTGGCGCGAGTCCGAGTGGCAGCCATGCGAGGTGCATGGCGGCGTTGGCTTGCGAGGATGCGAACGTAGCACAGCTGGTGTTGGTTACTCCACAGCAGTGGTAGTCGCGGAGAATGACTTCGGCGAATCGCCGAAGACAGTAAGCGTTCGTCCGGCGGGTGACGTACCTTCGACGCAAGATAACTTGTAAACGCGGCATGATATGATGCATGCGTTACGTCCACAATGCTTGTGTCACTTGTACGTACCCGGGGGCGAAAAACGTGGTTCACTTTGCAGGGAATATTCTCGGAATATTCGGTCGTTGACCGTTGACCCCGCGTTGACCGTGTGTGGACTGGGATGGTGGAGGGCCTGAGGTCACTCATACATACCCGGAGTCCAGCGGTTACATGGGGGAGAGCCATCCTGCGAGCTGTCGGCATGTGTCGCCGATGTCGAGGGAGCGGCGCCGTTTTAATGGAAAACATGCTTTTCCACGAGTCGTGTGTGGAGTTCAGAGTTGAAACTCACATATTCACGATCGGAAGGAAGAGCAGAATCCAACGGTATATGCCGTTTTGACTCGGTCAACAGGGATACAGTCGGAATATTGGGGAATATTCCGTTCTGACCGTTGACTCCGCGTTGACCGGGCGTTGACTCGAAAGGGGGGTGGCCTGGAGTGACTTGGGACATACCTGAAGTCCATCGGCGAGACCCTGGGAGTCATCGGGTACGCGGAGAAAGATGCAAACATAAGTGTCCGTGTCTTGCAAAGTGCGGTACAAGACGTGGCTAAGCTCGCAGAGGGAGCTTAGCCCTGACCAGAAATGAACCGAGGTTCGGGGAGCGTCTCCAGCACGTGATCACTCGGGGGAGTGTGTCTGCGGGAGCTTCATCCATCACCTGTTTAGGGTTTAGGATGTCCCCCAAGCCTAGCTGCGCACTGTGGAGTGTGTAGGGCAGCTTGAAGGCGAGGGGGGCCCGTCGACAGGCGTCGCTAGAGCGGCGCGAACGTGCAAGGAGAGCTTGATGTCGCTGGTCGTAGGAGATGCCGGAGAAGCAGTGGTGGAGGAAGGAGGTCGGGTATCCTCGGGCACGGAGGCGGTGGTAGAACCGCGTGCGCATGGCGTAGAATCCATCGGCCGTGCTCTCACGGAGGAGGTATCTCCGGAGCTCGCTGCGGATGAATGCCACTTTTTGGTGCCGTGGGTGAACCGACGTCCAGGGGAGGTACTGGTAGGCGTTGAGCGGCTTCTGGAACGTGGACGAGTCGAGGCAGCCTGTCTCTTCAAAGCGAGGGCCTTTGAAGAAGTGGATATCGAGGATATCCAACTCTTCGAGCGAGATCACCGAGGTGATCTTGATCGAAGGACACAGCGTGCCGTATCCTCGGAGCCATCGTTCGAGGCCTGCTCGTGTACCTGTCCAAATGCCCACTCCGTCATCTATGTACCTTCGTAGGTAGAAGGGCCAGTCGTTGGTGGCATGCTTGTACTCGGCTTCGAGAGAGCAGAGGAAGAGGCAAGCGTAGACCACCGCGAAGTTGGAGCCCATTGCTGTGCCGCGGATCTGCTGGTAGATGTTACCGTCAAACTCCACGTAGTTGTGCTCCAGAACGAGGGCAGCCGCAGCCATGAGGAACCGCGAGCGTGTGGTGTTGCCGTACTCGGCAAACACAAAGTCGCGGAGGCGTTGGAGACCTTCTCGTGTGGGGATGCTTGGGTAGAGGCTCTCTACGTCGAACGTGAAGAGCCAGCAGTCCCGTGGGAGCCGTAGGTGGAGGAGGTCCTGCAGCAGCGTGAGCGAATCAGCAAGAAACGTTGGCTGCTTCAGCAGGATGTTGTAGAGCTGGCGGTGAAGCCACCGCGCGAGGGGCTCCCACAAAGTGCCGATATAGCTCGCAATTGGCCGGCCCTTTATTGGCTGCTTGTGTATTTTCGGAAGAAAATACAGCATGCAAGCCTGCCGGGGTACGGCGGGCTGGTGCAGCAGGAACTGCTGCGTGGAGTTGTCGAGCCACGAGCAGCTGCGGTACTTTGTGATGAGCTCGGCGAGGCGTTCCTGGAGGGCCTTGGATGGCACGGAGGGGATCTTCACATAAACGAGTGGGTCGTTCAGTTGGCGCAGAGCCTCCCTCGTGTACCAATCGCGATCCAGAATCACCGCTCCAAGGTTTTTATCCGCGGGCTTGATGACGATGGAGGTGTCCGTCGCGAGAGAGCGGAGGGCACGCTTCTTCCAACCGTGAGCGAAGGAGCGAGGCTTGTGTGCTCCTTCAAGCCTGTGGAGCAGGCTGCCTCGCAAGTGTGCTAGGCGTCGTTCCACATGCGCTGGTGCTGGAGGCGGCTCGAAGCTCGGGTTTGGTACTCGGAACTCCGGCAGGGCTGAGTCGTCGTCCTTGAAGAGGTGACGGAGTCGGACGGCTCGGCAGAGAGCATCAGAGCTTTCCACGATCTGTGGGGCTCTGAGCGGTGCCGGGTTCGGGATGTACCTCAGGCCGAGGGAGAGGAGACGGATCTCGGCAGCTGAGAGAGTCCTGCTCGAGAGGTTGTGTACGGCTCCAGTCTCCACTCGGTTCTCGAACTTCGAGACTGGCCGTTGTCCTGCGATGTCGAGGGTGGCCTTAGACGGACTGGTCAGTGGTGACCAGTAGTCTTGAGGATTCCCTTCACGGGGACTTTGGCGGTTGGCGAACGTGAGCGCGAGCGAGAGCGGCGTCGTGGTGCTGGGGTCCTGCTCCTGCGGCTGGCAGGGGTCTGGCTCCGTCCAGGGCGAGGTCGAGGGCTGCGTGTGCGAGCTCCCTTGCTGCCTCTGGTCGGTGAACGTCCTCGAGGTCGCTGGGGACCTGAGGTGACCGGTGCCGGTGTCGTGGAGCGTGGGCGCCGCTGTGGGGAGCTGCTGCGGCCAGAACGGTGAGGGCCATCGCGTCCAGCATTCTTTTCGCGGGAACCAGGCCGGGCTGGAGATGTCCGGCGCGGAGTCCCCCTCGAAGAAGAAGCCGATGCAGCGGAACGGGTGGGAGGAGTCCCAGTAGCCCCGTTCCGCCGCTGTCCGTTTCCCTGGTCATTGCGGGCGGGTGTTGCCGACCGGGATCCAGCTTCGTCGGCGTTGGCGGCGAAGGAGACGCGGTGCCTCTTGCTCGATTCCTGCGCATGCTTACCCGGTGTGCCGTCACGTTGCTCTCGCGCTTTGTTCTTCTTTTCTCGCTTTCTCTTCTTTTTTCCTGCATTCGACGGCGTGGCATGTCGCTGGCTTTGGAGGGCCTTCGTAACAGCGGCGTTCACAAGCTCTGCCATGGTCTGCTCTTTGGGGAGGGCATCCGCAGAGGCGTTCGCCGCATCGATGGCTTCCTCCAATCGCCGCGTCGCTGTCGTCTGCGCTCGGTGCTCGATTCCCTTGCCGGCCATAAAGAACGATGTCTCAGTGTGGAACTTGAGGGTACACCGTTGTTTGAGGGCGAGCAGGTGGTGGTAGACGGCATCGTGCTCCGTGGCGCTGCAGTAGCTGAGTGTGGAGGTGACAAGATCCTCGAGTCGGCTGCGAAAGAGATCCCTGAGACCCGAGGAGACGAGCCTCTGGAGTGTCTCGATCTCGTCCTCGCGAGCCTTAATGAGAATGTCGTGCAGCTCCGTGAGGTAGCGCTCGTGCGCCTCAGCAATTCTGCTCGTGAGGCCGTCCTGGGCGTGTCGAGACACCTTGAGCTTCGGTGGGCGTGTGCGGAGCGACTGCGGGCGTTTCTTCTGCTCTTTCAGGTCCTTGAGGCCCTGGAGAGCTGATCTCGACGACACCAGAGTGTTGTACTCCTGCAGAAATTCTCGCAGGGAGCTCGCAAGGATGCTGTTGAAGGCTCCATCGATGTTCTTGAAGCCTCCAAGTGTGTAGCCATCTTCTGCTCCAGTGGCCAGTGGCGGAGGTGGCGCAGCCGGTGGCTCGGGCGTTCGTCCCGGAGCTGGCTGGCCTGAGCATCGCTCTGGCTGGGGAGGGATGGCCTCAGCATCTGTGCGTGTCCCCTGTGCTGCTGGGTGGTCTCGCGGTGGCGGAGCAACCGGAGGGTCCACTGGAGCAGGGGGAGGACGTCGCAGCTCCTGTGATGCTGCACGCGGAGATGCCTGCGTCCGTGTCGTGCGTGTCGAGGGTGCCCGCTGTGCTGGTGAGGCCCGTGGTGTCAGGGGCGGCGGTCCAGCCTCCGGAGAGCGAGGTGTGGACGGCCGTTCTGGCATCGAGGTGTGAGGAGGTGTTCGTCGAGTCCGCGGCGAAGGTGTCGGGCGCGGAGGCGTAGACACTGGCTGCTCCTGTCGGTGGGACGTGGTGGGCCTGGGCTGGACAGGTCGTGAGACAGAGCCATGCGTCGCGGGTGACGGAGGCTGTCGCAAGGGCTGTCGCAGTGGGCCAGGTCCTGGAAGGCCTCTCTCCGATGGGGGTCGCTGCTCTGCTGCCATGGCAGGGGCAGGCCTGGGCGGTGATGAAACGGGATTCGGCACCACGGGTGGTGGGAAGATCCGTCGCATCGCTGTAGCACTCGGCTCTGCAGTCAAGGGGCCAGGGTTGGCAGGGAGGACCCCATGCGGGTAGGCTCCACGGTCCCGTAGGAGGGACTCAAACGCATCCTGGAATTGAGACCTGACGTAGCGATGTGGAAAGTTTTCCACGTAAAAAGAGCGGAGGTCTCTCTGATGGCGTGGGGCTCGAAGTGCACGTGGCAGATCCGGCATGGGGAACCGGCGCATTGGCTGGACAGCAGCGTGTTCCACATGCGCCACGTGCTCAGTAGCGTGTTCCACATGCACCACGTGTTCAGTGCCCTCAGCCTGGGAAACCTCCTGCTCCGATGTCGGGCTGTCGCAATTTACCGCGGGCGACGCTGCCGTGTTTGCCATGCAGCGCTCCTGTGCAGCAGAGTGTGGACCGTGTCTCATACTCTGCTGCAGCCTGCTCATGTCAGGGCTGCGCGCCACAGAGTCCGAGGAGTTCTGTGGTGTGGCCGTGTCAGAGGAGGTGGGAGGTCGCTGCAATGCCGAACGTAGTGCCTCGTTACAGAAAAAGTTGGCAACACTCGAAAGAGTGTCGTCTTGCTCTAGGTTCTCCAGACGCGTCTCAATGTGAGCCGTGATGACATGCGTGGTGCGGAGCCGCAACGCACGTCTAGTGTCCAGAACTCGCTTGAGGTACGGCGAGAGTGGTCGGTGCGACGCACGTTCGTCGTAGATGGCCTCAGCGAGGAGCTGGGAGTGTTCACGCGACGAGGTAGCTCGTGACGTGGTTCCCAGCTCAAATTGGAGCACTGGAGCTGGAGGAACTGGAGCGTAACCTGTCTCTGCAGTAGCCATGGCGTGGTTGGAGCTCCCTGGTGCTGCTGGCCCTGGTGGCATGAGCGGTGAGGGGTCCATGACGTCGTGACTGTCTGGAATAGGCACTAGAGCAGCAGATGGTAAAGGTGGCGGCGGCGTCGCTGGCATCACTGGGCGTCACTGGTGGCAGCCGTAGTGCTGGGGGCAGCCGCGGTGCTAGAGACGCTGCGCGGCGCTGGGCGGCGCGGGGCGGTACCGGGCGGTACGGGTGGTACCGCGCGTCGTTGGGCGGTACCGGGCGGTACCGCGCGTCGCTGGGCGGTACCGCGCGTCGCTGGGCGGTACCGCGCGTCGCTGGGCGGTGCCGGGCGTCGCTGGGCGGTGCCGGGCGGTACGGGCGGTACTGCGTGGTATGGGCGGCGTCGCGCGTCGCAGGGCGATGCCGGGCGGTACCAGGCGGTACTGGGCGGCGCGGGATGGTGCCCAGCGCGCGTGGGGCGGCCCTGGGCGGCGTGCAGCAGCGCACAGCAGCCTGTGATGCTGCTTGGCGCTGCTAGGCCGAGCCGAGCAGCCACTCGTTGGGCAGCGAATGCTTGCCCAGGCGGTGGTTGTGGCGGCGAGTGCTTGTCCAGCGCGCGTGGGGGCGCGTGGGGCGGCCCTGGGCGGCGATTGGCGGCGTGCAGCAGTGCGTAGCAGCCCGTGGTGCTGCTTGGCGCTGCTGGGCCGGCCAAGCCGCGGCGCGTTGGGCGGCGGGTGCTCGCCCGAGCGCTGGGTGTGGCAGCCGCGGGCAGCTGGTCGTGCTGTGGCGGCCGCGGCAGCTGCTGGCGTTGGCTGGGTCGGCGGCTGCTGCTGCTGGCAGGGCCGAGCTGCTGTGGCGGCTGCTGTGGCGATTTTGGGTTAGCCCCAGGCGAGGAGGAACAGAACGAAGGAGCCCTTCCTCCAGAGAGGAGGGGAGGGCAGGGCAGACCTTAAGCCGTAGTCTGGCAGGCTCAAAAACACAGCTGCTGCGCTCACGTGCTTTCTCCCGTTGCTCCCCACTCCGTAGCCACAAGAGACAAAAAGCAAGAGACAAAAACTAAGTGCGGGGACTTAGAATTTTTTGCGCTCAGTGCTTGACCGTTGTGGGCCGTTGGATCAAGGGGATCTGACGGTGGAGGATGGGCGAGAAGGGAGAGAGAGCAGCAACGTGAGCGGGCAGTGTGTTTGCTCTCAGATTGGGTGGATTCTTCGCAGTTCTGTGGCAAATGTCTAGGCAGCTTGGGCGCTCTGAGTGGCAGGCAGCATTCTCATGGCGTTTTTAGTGGTCCTTTGGTGGTGCCGAAGCAGCAAGCCAAAGGAGGTAAAAAGCCCTTGTGAGGGATTTGCTGTGCCGGACCCAAAACAGGGGAGCTGGGCTGCGCTAGACGCCAGGAGAACTGCTAAGTGGAGATTTCAAGCTAGCTCCCAGACTCTTAGTGGCAGTGAGCAGCTCCGGGTGGGGATTCTTGTGGCACTCTGGCGGTGGGATGCAGCGCGCAGAGGCCAGTACAAATGCCCGGCCTGGAGATTTGCTGTGCCAGACCCGTGCGAGGGGAGTGAGGGGCATTGTGGCTCGTTTCTCCTGTTCCAGAGCCAATGCATGGAGTTGTGTTGGCCTTCCATTGGCAGAGAGGTCCGATTCTAGGAGATTCTTGTTCGAATTTACTGGATTCTGTTGGAGACAAGAGAAACAATGTGAGAACTTAAGCTTACTTGGTGCGTGGGATGTACTTTTGCAACCAAGCAAAGCTGGTGAGGCCCGCTTGGATGCTTTTGAACCGCAGAGAGTTTAGGATTTAGGCGCGTTTAGGCGTTTAGGGTCAAAGGCACCCCGTGGTGCTGCAATCCGGCGAGATCACGGCGCCACTTTGTGCAATCCACATTCTCCGTGTGCCGTTGTCGAGACGGCGTGATCGAGAGCAAGTAGAGGAGGCAAGAGAATGAATTTTCATTCATTCGCGAGCGAGGGAGAAGACAAGAGACAACCCGAGACCGGTTTCGTCCTTTTTGGGACTCATCAGCCGGGTGTAGTCGTCTAACGTCTACCCTAACCCTAGCTCGGCGCCGACTCTACTTATATTCTGGCTCTGTCACGTGGCGCGAGTCCGAGTGGCGGCCATGCGAAGTGCATGACGGCGTTGGCTCGCGAGGATGCGAACGTAGCACAGCTGGGGTCGGTGACTCCACAGCAGTGGTAGTCGCGGAGAATGACTTCGGCGGATCGCCGAAGACAGTAAGCGTTCGTCCGGCGGGTGACGTACCTTTGACACAAGATAACTTGTAAACGGGGCATGATATGATGCATGCGTTACGTCCACAATGCTTGTGTCACTTGTGCGTACCCGGCGACGAAAAACGTGGTTCACTTTGCAGGGAATATTCTCGGAATATTCGGTCGTTGACCGTTGACCCCGCGTTGACCGTGTGTGGACTGGGATGGTGGAGGGCCTGAGGCCACTCATACATACCCGGAGTCCAGCGGTTACATGGGGGAGAGCCATCCTGCGAGCTGTCGGCATGTGTCGCCGATGTCGAGGGAGCGGCACCGTTTTAATGGAAAACATGCTTTTCCACAGGTCGTGTGTGGAGTTCAGAGTTGAAACTCACATATTCACGATCGGAAGGAAGAGCAGAATCCAACAGTATATGCCGTTTTGACTCGGTCAACAGGGATACAGTCGGAATATTGGGGAATATTCCGTTCTGACCGTTGACTCCGCGTTGACCGGGCGTTGACTCGAAAGGGGGGTGGCCTGGAGTGACTTGGGACATACCTGAAGTCCATCGGCGAGACCCTGGGAGTCATCGGGTACGCGGAGAAAGATGCAAACATAAGTGTCCGTGTCTTGCAAAGTGCGGTACAAGACGTGGCTAAGCTCGCAGAGGGAGCTTAGCCCTGACCAGAAATGAACCGAGGTTCGGGGAGCGTCTCCAGCACGTGATCACTCGGGGGAGTGTGTCTGCGGGAGCTTCATCCATCACCTGTTTAGGGTTTAGGATGTCCCCCAAGCCTAGCTGCGCACTGTGGAGTGTGTAGGGCAGCTTGAAGGCGAGGGGGGCCCGTCGACAGGCGTCGCTAGAGCGGCGCGAACGTGCAAGGAGAGCTTGATGTCGCTGGTCGTAGGAGATGCCGGAGAAGCAGTGGTGGAGGAAGGAGGTCGGGTATCCTCGGGCACGGAGGCGGTGGTAGAACCGCGTGCGCATGGCGTAGAATCCATCGGCCGTGCTTAGGGTTTAGGGTTTAGGGTTTAGGGTTTTAGGGTTTAGGTTTAGGGTTTAGGGTTTAGGGTTTAGGGTTTAGGGTTTAGGGTTTAGGGTTTAGGGTTTAGGGTTTAGGGTTTAGGGTTTAGGGTTTAGGGTTTAGGCGCGTTTAGGCGTTTAGGGTCAAAGGCACCCCGGTTTTAGGGTTTAGGGTTTAGGGTTTAGGGTTTAGGGTTTAGGGTTTAGGGTTTAGGGTTTAGGGTTTAGGCGCGTTTAGGCGTTTAGGGTCAAAGGCACCCCGTGGTGCTGCAATCCGGCGAGATCGCGGCGCCACTTTGCGCAATCCACATTCTCCGTGTGCCGTTGTCGAAACGGCGTGATCGAGAGCAAGTAGAGGAGGCAAGAGAATGAATTTTCATTCATTCGCGAGCGAGGGAGAAGACAAGAGACAACCCGAGACCGGTTTCGTCCTTTTTGGGACTCATCAGCCGGGTGTAGTCGTCTAACGTCTACCCTAACCCTAGCTCGGCGCCGGCTCTACTTATATTCTGGCTCTGTCACGTGGTGCGAGTCCGAGTGGCAGCCATGCGAGGTGCATGGCGGCGTTGGCTCGCGAGGATGCGAACGTAGCACAGCTGGTGTTGGTTACTCCACAGCAGTGGTAGTCGCGGAGAATGACTTCGGCGGATCGCCGAAGACAGTAAGCGTTCGTCCGGCGGGTGACGTACCTTCGACGCAAGATAACTTGTAAACGCGGCATGATATGATGCATGCGTTACGTCCACAATGCTTGTGTCACTTGTACGTACCCGGGGGCGAAAAACGTGGTTCACTTTGCAGGGAATATTCTCGGAATATTCGGTCGTTGACCGTTGACCCCGCGTTGACCGTGTGTGGACTGGGATGGTGGAGGGCCTGAGGTCACTCATACATACCCGGAGTCCAGCGGTTACATGGGGGAGAGCCATCCTGCGAGCTGTCGGCATGTGTCGCCGATGTCGAGGGAACGGCACCGTTTTAACGGAAAACGTGCTTTTCCACGAGTCGTGTGTGGAGTTCAGAGTTGAAACTCACATATTCACGATCGGAAGGAAGAGCAGAATCCAACGGTATATGCCGTTTTGACTCGGTCAACAGGGATACAGTCGGAATATTGGGGAATATTCCGTTCTGACCGTTGACTCCGCGTTGACCGGGCGTTGACTCGAAAGGGGGGTGGCCTGGAGTGACTTGGGACATACCTGAAGTCCATCGGCCAGACCCTGGGAGTCATCGAGTACGCGGAGAAGGATGCAAACATAAGCTTCCGTGTCTTGCAAAGTGCGGTACAAGACGTGGCTAAGCTCGCGGAGGGAGCTTAGCCCTGACCAGAAACGAACCGAGGTTCGGGGAGCGTCTCCAGCACGTGATCACTCGAGGGAGTGTGTCTGTGGGAGCTTCATCCATCACCTGTTTAGGGTTTAGGGTTTAGGGTTTAGGGTTTAGGGTTTAGGGTTTAGGGTTTAGGGTTTAGGGTTTAGGGTTTAGGGTTTAGGGTTTAGGGTTTAGGGTTTAGGCGCGTTTAGGCGTTTAGGGTCAAAGGCACCCCGGTTTTAGGGTTTAGGGTTTAGGGTTTAGGGTTTAGGGTTTAGGGTTTAGGGTTTAGGGTTTAGGGTTTAGGCGCGTTTAGGCGTTTAGGGTCAAAGGCACCCCGTGGTGCTGCAATCCGGCGAGATCGCGGCGCCACTTTGCGCAATCCACATTCTCCGTGTGCCGTTGTCGAAACGGCGTGATCGAGAGCAAGTAGAGGAGGCAAGAGAATGAATTTTCATTCATTCGCGAGCGAGGGAGAAGACAAGAGACAACCCGAGACCGGTTTCGTCCTTTTTGGGACTCATCAGCCGGGTGTAGTCGTCTAACGTCTACCCTAACCCTAGCTCGGCGCCGGCTCTACTTATATTCTGGCTCTGTCACGTGGTGCGAGTCCGAGTGGCAGCCATGCGAGGTGCATGGCGGCGTTGGCTCGCGAGGATGCGAACGTAGCACAGCTGGTGTTGGTTACTCCACAGCAGTGGTAGTCGCGGAGAATGACTTCGGCGGATCGCCGAAGACAGTAAGCGTTCGTCCGGCGGGTGACGTACCTTCGACGCAAGATAACTTGTAAACGCGGCATGATATGATGCATGCGTTACGTCCACAATGCTTGTGTCACTTGTACGTACCCGGGGGCGAAAAACGTGGTTCACTTTGCAGGGAATATTCTTGGAATATTCGGTCGTTGACCGTTGACCCCGCGTTGACCGTGTGTGGACTGGGATGGTGGAGGGCCTGAGGTCACTCATACATACCCGGAGTCCAGCGGTTACATGGGGGAGAGCCATCCTGCGAGCTGTCGGCATGTGTCGCCGATGTCGAGGGAGCGGCACCGTTTTAATGGAAAACATGCTTTTCCACGAGTCGTGTGTGGAGTTCAGAGTTGAAACTCACATATTCACGATCGGAAGGAAGAGCAGAATCCAAGGGTATATGCCGTTTTGACTCGGTCAACAGGGATACAGTCGGAATATTGGGGAATATTCCGTTCTGACCGTTGACTCCGCGTTGACCGGGCGTTGACTCGAGAGGGGGGTGGCCTGGAGTGACTTGGGACATACCTGAAGTCCATCGGCGAGACCCTGGGAGTCATCGGGTACGCGGAGAAAGATGCAAGCATAAGTGTCCGTGTCTTGCAAAGTGCGGTACAAGACGTGGCTAAGCTCGCAGAGGGAGCTTAGCCCTGACCAGAAATGAACCGAGGTTCGGGGAGCGTCTCCAGCACGTGATCACTCGGGGGAGTGTGTCTGCGGGAGCTTCATCCATCACCTGTTTAGGGTTTAGGATGTCCCCCAAGCCTAGCTGCGCACTGTGGAGTGTGTAGGGCAGCTTGAAGGCGAGGGGGGCCCGTCGACAGGCGTCGCTAGAGCGGCGCGAACGTGCAAGGAGAGCTTGATGTCGCTGGTCGTAGGAGATGCCGGAGAAGCAGTGGTGGAGGAAGGAGGTCGGGTATCCTCGGGCACGGAGGCGGTGGTAGAACCGCGTGCGCATGGCGTAGAATCCATCGGCCGTGCTCTCACGGAGGAGGTATCTCCGGAGCTCGCTGCGGATGAATGCCACTTTTTGGTGCCGTGGGTGAACCGACGTCCAGGGGAGGTACTGGTAGGCGTTGAGCGGCTTCTGGAACGTGGACGAGTCGAGGCAGCCTGTCTCTTCAAAGCGAGGGCCTTTGAAGAAGTGGATATCGAGGATATCCAACTCTTCGAGCGAGATCACCGAGGTGATCTTGATCGAAGGACACAGCGTGCCGTATCCTCGGAGCCATCGTTCGAGGCCTGCTCGTGTACCTGTCCAAATGCCCACTCCGTCATCTATGTACCTTCGTAGGTAGAAGGGCCAGTCGTTGGTGGCATGCTTGTACTCGGCTTCGAGAGAGCAGAGGAAGAGGCAAGCGTAGACCACCGCGAAGTTGGAGCCCATTGCTGTGCCGCGGATCTGCTGGTAGATGTTACCGTCAAACTCCACGTAGTTGTGCTCCAGAACGAGGGCAGCCGCAGCCATGAGGAACCGCGAGCGTGTGGTGTTGCCGTACTCGGCAAACACAAAGTCGCGGAGGCGTTGGAGACCCTCTCGTGTGGGGATGCTTGGGTAGAGGCTCTCTACGTCGAACGTGAAGAGCCAGCAGTCCCGTGGGAGCCGTAGGTGGAGGAGGTCCTGCAGCAGCGTGAGCGAATCAGCAAGAAACGTTGGCTGCTTCAGCAGGATGTCGTAGAGCTGGCGGTGAAGCCACCGCGCGAGGGGCTCCCACAAAGTGCCGATATAGCTCGCAATTGGCCGGCCCTTTATTGGCTGCTTGTGTATTTTCGGAAGAAAATACAGCATGCAAGCCTGCCGGGGTACGGCGGGCTGGTGCAGCAGGAACTGCTGCGTGGAGTTGTCGAGCCACGAGCAGCTGCGGTACTTTGTGATGAGCTCGGCGAGGCGTTCCTGGAGGGCCTTGGATGGCACGGAGGGGACCTTCACATAAACGAGTGGGTCGTTCAGTTGGCGCAGAGCCTCCCTCGTGTACCAATCGCGATCCAGAATCACCGCTCCAAGGTTTTTATCCGCGGGCTTGATGACGATGGAGGTGTCCGTCGCGAGAGAGCGGAGGGCACGCTTCTTCCAACCGTGAGCGAAGGAGCGAGGCTTGTGTGCTCCTTCAAGCCTGTGGAGCAGGCTGCCTCGCAAGTGTGCTAGGCGTCGTTCCACATGCGCTGGTGCTGGAGGCGGCTCGAAGCTCGGGTTTGGTACTCGGAACTCCGGCAGGGCTGAGTCGTCGTCCTTGAAGAGGTGACGGAGTCGGACGGCTCGGCAGAGAGCATCAGAGCTTTCCACGATCTGTGGGGCTCTGAGCGGTGCCGGGTTCGGGATGTACCTCAGGCCGAGGGAGAGGAGACGGATCTCGGCAGCTGAGAGAGTCCTGCTCGAGAGGTTGTGTACGGCTCCAGTCTCCACTCGGTTCTCGAACTTCGAGACTGGCCGTTGTCCTGCGATGTCGAGGGTGGCCTTAGACGGACTGGTCAGTGGTGACCAGTAGTCTTGAGGATTCCCTTCACGGGGACTTTGGCGGTTGGCGAACGTGAGCGCGAGCGAGAGCGGCGTCGTGGTGCTGGGGTCCTGCTCCTGCGGCTGGCAGGGGTCTGGCTCCGTCCAGGGCGAGGTCGAGGGCTGCGTGTGCGAGCTCCCTTGCTGCCTCTGGTCGGTGAACGTCCTCGAGGTCGCTGGGGACCTGAGGTGACCGGTGCCGGTGTCGTGGAGCGTGGGCGCCGCTGTGGGGAGCTGCTGCGGCCAGAACGGTGAGGGCCATCGCGTCCAGCATTCTTTTCGCGGGAACCAGGCCGGGCTGGAGATGTCCGGCGCGGAGTCCCCCTCGAAGAAGAAGCCGATGCAGCGGAACGGGTGGGAGGAGTCCCAGTAGCCCCGTTCCGCCGCTGTCCGTTTCCCTGGTCATTGCGGGCGGGTGTTGCCGACCGGGATCCAGCTTCGTCGGCGTTGGCGGCGAAGGAGACGCGGTGCCTCTTGCTCGATTCCTGCGCATGCTTACCCGGTGTGCTGTCACGTTGCTCTCGCGCTTTGTTCTTCTTTTCTCGCTTTCTCTTCTTTTTTCCTGCATTCGACGGCGTGGCATGTCGCTGGCTTTGGAGGGCCTTCGTAACAGCGGCGTTCACAAGCTCTGCCATGGTCTGCTCTTTGGGGAGGGCATCCGCAGAGGCGTTCGCCGCATCGATGGCTTCCTCCAATCGCCGCGTCGCTGTCGTCTGCGCTCGGTGCTCGATTCCCTTGCCGGCCATAAAGAACGATGTCTCAGTGTGGAACTTGAGGGTACACCGTTGTTTGAGGGCGAGCAGGTGGTGGTAGACGGCATCGTGCTCCGTGGCGCTGCAGTAGCTGAGTGTGGAGGTGACAAGATCCTCGAGTCGGCTGCAAAAGAGATCCCTGAGACCCGAGGAGACGAGCCTCTGGAGTGTCTCGATCTCGTCCTCGCGAGCCTTAATGAGAATGTCGTGCAGCTCCGTGAGGTAGCGCTCGTGCGCCTCAGCAATTCTGCTCGTGAGGCCGTCCTGGGCATGTCGAGACACCTTGAGCTTCGGTGGGCGTGTGCGGAGCGACTGCGGGCGTTTCTTCTGCTCTTTCAGGTCCTTGAGGCCCTGGAGAGCTGATCTCGACGACACCAGAGTGTTGTACTCCTGCAGAAATTCTCGCAGGGAGCTCGCAAGGATGCTGTTGAAGGCTCCATCGATGTTCTTGAAGCCTCCAAGTGTGTAGCCATCTTCTGCTCCAGTGGCCAGTGGCGGAGGTGGCGCAGCCGGTGGCTCGGGCGTTCGTCCCGGAGCTGGCTGGCCTGAGCATCGCTCTGGCTGGGGAGGGATGGCCTCAGCATCTGTGCGTGTCCCCTGTGCTGCTGGGTGGTCTCGCGGTGGCGGAGCAACCGGAGGGTCCACTGGAGCAGGGGGAGGACGTCGCAGCTCCTGCGACGCTGCACGCGGAGATGCCTGCGTTCGTGTCGTGCGTGTCGAGGGTGCCCGCTGTGCTGGTGAGGCCCGTGGTGTCAGGGGCGGCGGTCCAGCCTCCGGAGAGCGAGGTGTGGACGGCCGTTCTGGCATCGAGGTGTGAGGAGGCGTTCGTCGAGTCCGCGGCGAAGGTGTCGGGCGCGGAGGCGTAGACACTGGCTGCTCCTGTCGGTGGGACGTGGTGGGCCTGGGCTGGACAGGTCGTGAGACAGAGCCATGCGTCGCGGGTGACGGAGGCTGTCGCAAGGGCTGTCGCAGTTGGCCAGGTCCTGGAAGGCCTCTCTCCGATGGGGGTCGCTGCTCTGCTGCCATGGCAGGGGCAGGCCTGGGCGGTGATGAAACGGGATTCGGCACCACGGGTGGTGGGAAGATCCGTCGCATCGCTGTAGCACTCGGCTCTGCAGTCAAGGGGCCAGGGTTGGCAGGGAGGACCCCATGCGGGTAGGCTCCACGGTCCCGTAGGAGGGACTCAAACGCATCCTGGAATTGAGACCTGACGTAGCGATGTGGAAAGTTTTCCACGTAAAAAGAGCGGAGGTCTCTCTGATGGCGTGGGGCTCGAAGTGCACGTGGCAGATCCGGCATGGGGAACCGGCGCATTGGCTGGACAGCAGCGTGTTCCACATGCGCCACGTGCTCAGTAGCGTGTTCCACATGCACCACGTGTTCAGTGCCCTCAGCCTGGGAAACCTCCTGCTCCGATGTCGGGCTGTCGCAATTTACCGCGGGCGACGCTGCCGTGTTTGCCATGCAGCGCTCCTGTGCAGCAGAGTGTGGACCGTGTCTCATACTCTGCTGCAGCCTGCTCATGTCAGGGCTGCGCGCCACAGAGTCCGAGGAGTTCTGTGGTGTGGCCGTGTCAGAGGAGGTGGGAGGTCGCTGCAATGCCGAACGTAGTGCCTCATTGCAGAAAAAGTTGGCAACACTCGAAAGAGTGTCGTCTTGCTCTAGGTTCTCCAGACGCGTCTCAATGTGAGCCGTGATGACATGCGTGGTGCGGAGCCGCAGCGCACGTCTAGTGTCCAGAACTCGCTTGAGGTACGGCGAGAGTGGTCGGTGCGACGCACGTTCGTCGTAGATGGCCTCAGCGAGGAGCTGGGAGTGTTCACGCGACGAGGTAGCTCGTGACGTGGTTCCCAGCTCAAATTGGAGCACTGGAGCTGGAGGAACTGGAGCGTAACCTGTCTCTGCAGTAGCCATGGCGTGGTTGGAGCTCCCTGGTGCTGCTGGCCCTGGTGGCATGAGCAGTGAGGGGTCCATGACGTCGTGACTGTCTGGAATAGGCACTAGAGCAGCAGATGGTAAAGGTGGCGGCGGCGTCGCTGGCATCACTGGGCGTCACTGGTGGCAGCCGTAGTGCTGGGGGCAGCCGCGGTGCTAGAGACGCTGCGCGGCGCTGGGCGGCGCGGGGCGGTACCGGGCGGTACGGGTGGTACCGCGCGTCGCTGGGCGGTACCGGGCGGTACGGGCAGTACCGCGCGTCGCTGGGCGGTACCGCGCGTCGCTGGGTGATGCCGGGCGGTGTAGCGCGTCGCTGGGCGGTGCCGGGCGGTACGGGCGGTACTGCGTGGTATGGGCGGCGTCGCGCGTCGCAGGGCGATGCCAGGCGGTACCAGGCGGTACTGGGCGGCGCGGGATGGTGCAGCAGCGCACAGCAGCCTGTGATGCTGCTTGGCGCTGCTAGGCCGAGCCGAGCAGCCACTCGTTGGGCAGCGAATGCTTGCCCAGGCGGTGGTTGTGGCGGCGAGTGCTTATCCAGCGCGCGTGGGGGCGCGTGGGGCGGCCCTGGGCGGCGATTGGCGGCGTGCAGCAGTGCGTAGCAGCCCGTGGTGCTGCTTGGCGCTGCTGGGCCGGCCAAGCCGCGGCGCGTTGGGCGGCGGGTGCTCGCCCGAGCGCTGGGTGTGGCAGCCGCGGGCAGCTGGTCGTGCTGTGGCGGCCGCGGCAGCTGCTGGCGTTGGCTGGGTCGGCGGCTGCTGCTGCTGGCAGGGCCGAGCTGCTGTGGCGGCTGCTGTGGCGATTTTGGGTTAGCCCCAGGCGAGGAGGAACAGAACGAAGGAGCCCTTCCTCCAGAGAGGAGGGGAGGGCAGGGCAGACCTTAAGCCGTAGTCTGGCAGGCTCAAAAACACAGCTGCTGCGCTCACGTGCTTTCTCCCGTTGCTCCCCACTCCGTAGCCACAAGAGACAAAAAGCAAGAGACAAAAACTAAGTGCGGGGACTTAGAATTTTTTGCGCTCAGTGCTTGACCGTTGTGGGCCGTTGGATCAAGGGGATCTGACGGTGGAGGATGGGCGAGAAGGGAGAGAGAGCAGCAACGTGAGCGGGCAGTGTGTTTGCTCTCAGATTGGGTGGATTCTTCGCAGTTCTGTGGCAAATGTCTAGGCAGCTTGGGCGCTCTGAGTGGCAGGCAGCATTCTCATGGCGTTTTTAGTGGTCCTTTGGTGGTGCCGAAGCAGCAAGCCAAAGGAGGTAAAAAGCCCTTGTGAGGGATTTGCTGTGCCGGACCCAAAACAGGGGAGCTGGGCTGCGCTAGACGCCAGGAGAACTGCTAAGTGGAGATTTCAAGCTAGCTCCCAGACTCTTAGTGGCAGTGAGCAGCTCCGGGTGGGGATTCTTGTGGCACTCTGGCGGTGGGATGCAGCGCGCAGAGGCCAGTACAAATGCCCGGCCTGGAGATTTGCTGTGCCAGACCCGTGCGAGGGGAGTGAGGGGCATTGTGGCTCGTTTCTCCTGTTCCAGAGCCAATGCATGGAGTTGTGTTGGCCTTCCATTGGCAGAGAGGTCCGATTCTAGGAGATTCTTGTTCGAATTTACTGGATTCTGTTGGAGACAAGAGAAACAATGTGAGAACTTAAGCTTACTTGGTGCGTGGGATGTACTTTTGCAACCAAGCAAAGCTGGTGAGGCCCGCTTGGATGCTTTTGAACCGCAGAGAGTTTAGGATTTAGGCGCGTTTAGGCGTTTAGGGTCAAAGGCACCCCGTGGTGCTGCAATCCGGCGAGATCGCGGCGCCACTTTGTGCAATCCACATTCTCCGTGTGCCGTTGTCGAGACGGCGTGATCGAGAGCAAGTAGAGGAGGCAAGAGAATGAATTTTCATTCATTCGCGAGCGAGGGAGAAGACAAGAGACAACCCGAGACCGGTTTCGTCCTTTTTGGGACTCATCAGCCGGGTGTAGTCGTCTAACGTCTACCCTAACCCTAGCTCGGTGCCGGCTCTACTTATATTCTGGCTCTGTCACGTGGCGCGAGTCCGAGTGGCAGCCATGCGAGGTGCATGGCGGCGTTGGCTCGCGAGGATGCGAACGTAGCACAGCTGGTGTTGGTTACTCCACAGCAGTGGTAGTCGCGGAGAATGACTTCGGCGAATCGCCGAAGACAGTAAGCGTTCGTCCGGCGGGTGACGTACCTTCGACGCAAGATAACTTGTAAACGCGGCATGATATGATGCATGCGTTACGTCCACAATGCTTGTGTCACTTGTACGTACCCGGGGGCGAAAAACGTGGTTCACTTTGCAGGGAATATTCTCGGAATATTCGGTCGTTGACCGTTGACCCCGCGTTGACCGTGTGTGGACTGGGATGGTGGAGGGCCTGAGGTCACTCATACATACCCGGAGTCCAGCGGTTACATGGGGGAGAGCCATCCTGCGAGCTGTCGGCATGTGTCGCCGATGTCGAGGGAGCGGCGCCGTTTTAATGGAAAACATGCTTTTCCACGAGTCGTGTGTGGAGTTCAGAGTTGAAACTCACATATTCACGATCGGAAGGAAGAGCAGAATCCAAGGGTATATGCCGTTTTGACTCGGTCAACAGGGATACAGTCGGAATATTGGGGAATATTCCGTTCTGACCGTTGACTCCGCGTTGACCGGGCGTTGACTCGAAAGGGGGGTGGCCTGGAGTGACTTGGGACATACCTGAAGTCCATCGGCGAGACCCTGGGAGTCATCGGGTACGCGGAGAAAGATGCAAACATAAGTGTCCGTGTCTTGCAAAGTGCGGTACAAGACGTGGCTAAGCTCGCAGAGGGAGCTTAGCCCTGACCAGAAATGAACCGAGGTTCGGGGAGCGTCTCCAGCACGTGATCACTCGGGGGAGTGTGTCTGTGGGAGCTTCATCCATCACCTGTTTAGGGTTTAGGATGTCCCCCAAGCCTAGCTGCGCACTGTGGAGTGTGTAGGGCAGCTTGAAGGCGAGGGGGGCCCGTCGACAGGCGTCGCTAGAGCGGCGCGAACGTGCAAGGAGAGCTTGATGTCGCTGGTCGTAGGAGATGCCGGAGAAGCAGTGGTGGAGGAAGGAGGTCGGGTATCCTCGGGCACGGAGGCGGTGGTAGAACCGCGTGCGCATGGCGTAGAATCCATCGGCCGTGCTCTCACGGAGGAGGTATCTCCGGAGCTCGCTGCGGATGAATGCCACTTTTTGGTGCCGTGGGTGAACCGACGTCCAGGGGAGGTACTGGTAGGCGTTGAGCGGCTTCTGGAACGTGGACGAGTCGAGGCAGCCTGTCTCTTCAAAGCGAGGGCCTTTGAAGAAGTGGATATCGAGGATATCCAACTCTTCGAGCGAGATCACCGAGGTGATCTTGATCGAAGGACACAGCGTGCCGTATCCTCGGAGCCATCGTTCGAGGCCTGCTCGTGTACCTGTCCAAATGCCCACTCCGTCATCTATGTACCTTCGTAGGTAGAAGGGCCAGTCGTTGGTGGCATGCTTGTACTCGGCTTCGAGAGAGCAGAGGAAGAGGCAAGCGTAGACCACCGCGAAGTTGGAGCCCATTGCTGTGCCGCGGATCTGCTGGTAGATGTTACCGTCAAACTCCACGTAGTTGTGCTCCAGAACGAGGGCAGCCGCAGCCATGAGGAACCGCGAGCGTGTGGTGTTGCCGTACTCGGCAAACACAAAGTCGCGGAGGCGTTGGAGACCTTCTCGTGTGGGGATGCTTGGGTAGAGGCTCTCTACGTCGAACGTGAAGAGCCAGCAGTCCCGTGGGAGCCGTAGGTGGAGGAGGTCCTGCAGCAGCGTGAGCGAATCAGCAAGAAACGTTGGCTGCTTCAGCAGGATGTTGTAGAGCTGGCGGTGAAGCCACCGCGCGAGGGGCTCCCACAAAGTGCCGATATAGCTCGCAATTGGCCGGCCCTTTATTGGCTGCTTGTGTATTTTCGGAAGAAAATACAGCATGCAAGCCTGCCGGGGTACGGCGGGCTGGTGCAGCAGGAACTGCTGCGTGGAGTTGTCGAGCCACGAGCAGCTGCGGTACTTTGTGATGAGCTCGGCGAGGCGTTCCTGGAGGGCCTTGGATGGCACGGAGGGGATCTTCACATAAACGAGTGGGTCGTTCAGTTGGCGCAGAGCCTCCCTCGTGTACCAATCGCGATCCAGAATCACCGCTCCAAGGTTTTTATCCGCGGGCTTGATGACGATGGAGGTGTCCGTCGCGAGAGAGCGGAGGGCACGCTTCTTCCAACCGTGAGCGAAGGAGCGAGGCTTGTGTGCTCCTTCAAGCCTGTGGAGCAGGCTGCCTCGCAAGTGTGCTAGGCGTCGTTCCACATGCGCTGGTGCTGGAGGCGGCTCGAAGCTCGGGTTTGGTACTCGGAACTCCGGCAGGGCTGAGTCGTCGTCCTTGAAGAGGTGACGGAGTCGGACGGCTCGGCAGAGAGCATCAGAGCTTTCCACGATCTGTGGGGCTCTGAGCGGTGCCGGGTTCGGGATGTACCTCAGGCCGAGGGAGAGGAGACGGATCTCGGCAGCTGAGAGAGTCCTGCTCGAGAGGTTGTGTACAGCTCCAGTCTCCACTCGGTTCTCGAACTTCGAGACTGGCCGTTGTCCCGCAATGTCGAGGATAGCCTTAGACGGACTGGTCAGTGGTGACCAGTAGTCTTGAGGATTCCCCTCATGGGGACTTTGGCGGTTGGCGAACGTGAGCGCGAGCGAGAGCGGCGTCGTGGTGCTGGGGTCCTGCTCCTGCGGCTGGCAGGGGTCTGGCTCCGTCCAGGGCGAGGTCGAGGGCTGCGTGTGCGAGCTCCCTTGCTGCCTCTGGTCGGTGAACGTCCTCGAGGTCGCTGGGGACCTGAGGTGACCGGTGCCGGTGTCGTGGAGCGTGGGCGCCGCTGTGGGGAGCTGCTGCGGCCAGAACGGTGAGGGCCATCGCGTCCAGCATTCTTTTCGCGGGAACCAGGCCGGGCTGGAGATGTCCGGCGCGGAGTCCCCCTCGAAGAAGAAGCCGATGCAGCGGAACGGGTGGGAGGAGTCCCAGTAGCCCCGTTCCGCCGCTGTCCGTTTCCCTGGTCATTGCGGGCGGGTGTTGCCGACCGGGATCCAGCTTCGTCGGCGTTGGCGGCGAAGGAGACGCGGTGCCTCTTGCTCGATTCCTGCGCATGCTTACCCGGTGTGCCGTCACGTTGCTCTCGCGCTTTGTTCTTCTTTTCTCGCTTTCTCTTCTTTTTTCCTGCATTCGACGGCGTGGCATGTCGCTGGCTTTGGAGGGCCTTCGTAACAGCGGCGTTCACAAGCTCTGCCATGGTCTGCTCTTTGGGGAGGGCATCCGCAGAGGCGTTCGCCGCATCGATGGCTTCCTCCAATCGCCGCGTCGCTGTCGTCTGCGCTCGGTGCTCGATTCCCTTGCCGGCCATAAAGAACGATGTCTCAGTGTGGAACTTGAGGGTACACCGTTGTTTGAGGGCGAGCAGGTGGTGGTAGACGGCATCGTGCTCTGTGGCGCTGCAGTAGCTGAGTGTGGAGGTGACAAGATCCTCGAGTCGGCTGCGAAAGAGATCCCTGAGACCCGAGGAGACGAGCCTCTGGAGTGTCTCGATCTCGTCCTCGCGAGCCTTAATGAGAATGTCGTGCAGCTCCGTGAGGTAGCGCTCGTGCGCCTCAGCAATTCTGCTCGTGAGGCCGTCCTGGGCATGTCGAGACACCTTGAGCTTCGGTGGGCGTGTGCGGAGCGACTGCGGGCGTTTCTTCTGCTCTTTCAGGTCCTTGAGGCCCTGGAGAGCTGATCTCGACGACACCAGAGTGTTGTACTCCTGCAGAAATTCTCGCAGGGAGCTCGCAAGGATGCTGTTGAAGGCTCCATCGATGTTCTTGAAGCCTCCAAGTGTGTAGCCATCTTCTGCTCCAGTGGCCAGTGGCGGAGGTGGCGCAGCCGGTGGCTCGGGCGTTCGTCCCGGAGCTGGCTGGCCTGAGCATCGCTCTGGCTGGGGAGGGATGGCCTCAGCATCTGTGCGTGTCCCCTGTGCTGCTGGGTGGTCTCGCGGTGGCGGAGCAACCGGAGGGTCCACTGGAGCAGGGGGAGGACGTCGCAGCTCCTGTGATGCTGCACGCGGAGATGCCTGCGTCCGTGTCGTGCGTGTCGAGGGTGCCCGCTGTGCTGGTGAGGCCCGTGGTGTCAGGGGCGGCGGTCCAGCCTCCGGAGAGCGAGGTGTGGACGGCCGTTCTGGCATCGAGGTGTGAGGAGGTGTTCGTCGAGTCCGCGGCGAAGGTGTCGGGCGCGGAGGCGTAGACACTGGCTGCTCCTGTCGGTGGGACGTGGTGGGCCTGGGCTGGACAGGTCGTGAGACAGAGCCATGCGTCGCGGGTGACGGAGGCTGTCGCAAGGGCTGTCGCAGTGGGCCAGGTCCTGGAAGGCCTCTCTCCGATGGGGGTCGCTGCTCTGCTGCCATGGCAGGGGCAGGCCTGGGCGGGGATGAAACGGGATTCGGCACCACGGGTGGTGGGAAGATCCGTCGCATCGCTGTAGCACTCGGCTCTGCAGTCAAGGGGCCAGGGTTGGCAGGGAGGACCCCATGCGGGTAGGCTCCACGGTCCCGTAGGAGGGACTCAAACGCATCCTGGAATTGAGACCTGACGTAGCGATGTGGAAAGTTTTCCACGTAAAAAGAGCGGAGGTCTCTCTGATGGCGTGGGGCTCGAAGTGCACGTGGCAGATCCGGCATGGGGAACCGGCGCATTGGCTGGACAGCAGCGTGTTCCACATGCGCCACGTGCTCAGTAGCGTGTTCCACATGCACCACGTGCTCAGTGCCCTCAGCCTGGGAAACCTCCTGCTCCGATGTCGGGCTGTCGCAATTTACCGCGGGCGACGCTGCCGTGTTTGCCATGCAGCGCTCCTGTGCAGCAGAGTGTGGACCGTGTCTCATACTCTGCTGCAGCCTGCTCATGTCAGGGCTGCGCGCCACAGAGTCCGAGGAGTTCTGTGGTGTGGCCGTGTCAGAGGAGGTGGGAGGTCGCTGCAATGCCGAACGTAGTGCCTCATTGCAGAAAAAGTTGGCAACACTCGAAAGAGTGTCGTCTTGCTCTAGGTTCTCCAGACGCGTCTCAATGTGAGCCGTGATGACATGCGTGGTGCGGAGCCGCAGCGCACGTCTAGTGTCCAGAACTCGCTTGAGGTACGGCGAGAGTGGTCGGTGCGACGCACGTTCGTCGTAGATGGCCTCAGCGAGGAGCTGGGAGTGTTCACGCGACGAGGTAGCTCGTGACGTGGTTCCCAGCTCAAATTGGAGCACTGGAGCTGGAGGAACTGGAGCGTAACCTGTCTCTGCAGTAGCCATGGCGTGGTTGGAGCTCCCTGGTGCTGCTGGCCCTGGTGGCATGAGCGGTGAGGGGTCCATGACGTCGTGACTGTCTGGAATAGGCACTAGAGCAGCAGATGGTAAAGGTGGCGGTGGCGTCGCTGGCATCACTGGGCGTCACTGGTGGCAGCCGTAGTGCTGGGGGCAGCCGCGGTGCTAGAGACGCTGCGCGGCGCTGGGCGGCGCGGGGCGGTACCGGGCGGTACGGGTGGTACCGCGCGTCGTTGGGCGGTACCGGGCGGTACGGGCAGTACCGCACGTCGCTGGGCGGTACCGCGCGTCGCTGGGCGGTGCCGGGCGGTACGGGCGGTACTGCGTGGTATGGGCGGCGTCGCGCGTCGCAGGGCGATGCCGGGCGGTACCAGGCGGTACTGGGCGGCGCGGGATGGTGCCCAGCGCGCGTGGGGCGGCCCTGGGCGGCGTGCAGCAGCGCACAGCAGCCTGTGATGCTGCTTGGCGCTGCTAGGCCGAGCCGAGCAGCCACTCGTTGGGCAGCGAATGCTTGCCCAGGCGGTGGTTGTGGCGGCGAGTGCTTATCCAGCGCGCGTGGGGGCGCGTGGGGCGGCCCTGGGCGGCGATTGGCGGCGTGCAGCAGTGCGTAGCAGCCCGTGGTGCTGCTTGGCGCTGCTGGGCCGGCCAAGCCGCGGCGCGTTGGGCGGCGGGTGCTCGCCCGAGCGCTGGGTGTGGCAGCCGCGGGCAGCTGGTCGTGCTGTGGCGGCCGCGGCAGCTGCTGGCGTTGGCTGGGTCGGCGGCTGCTGCTGCTGGCAGGGCCGAGCTGCTGTGGCGGCTGCTGTGGCGATTTGGGGTTAGCCCCAGGCGAGGAGGAACAGAACGAAGGAGCCCTTCCTCCAGAGAGGAGGGGAGGGCAGGGCAGACCTTAAGCCATAGTCTGGCAGGCTCAAAAGGTTTAGGGTTTAGGGTTTAGGGTTTAGGGTTTAGGGTTTAGGGTTTAGGGTTTAGGGTTTAGGGTTTAGGGTTTAGGGTTTAGGCGCGTTTAGGCGTTTAGGGTCAAAGGCACCCCGTGGTGCTGCAATCCGGCGAGATCGCGGCGCCACTTTGTGCAATCCACATTCTCCGTGTGCCGTTGTCGAGACGGCGTGATCGAGAGCAAGTAGAGGAGGCAAGAGAATGAATTTTCATTCATTCGCGAGCGAGGGAGAAGACAAGAGACAACCCGAGACCGGTTTCGTCCTTTTTGGGACTCATCAGCCGGGTGTAGTCGTCTAACGTCTACCCTAACCCTAGCTCGGCGCCGACTCTACTTATATTCTGGCTCTGTCACGTGGCGCGAGTCCGAGTGGCAGCCATGCGAGGTGCATGGCGGCGTTGGCTCGCGAGGATGCGAACGTAGCACAGCTGGTGTTGGTTACTCCACAGCAGTGGTAGTCGCGGAGAATGACTTCGGCGAATCGCCGAAGACAGTAAGCGTTCGTCCGGCGGGTGACGTACCTTCGACGCAAGATAACTTGTAAACGCGGCATGATATGATGCATGCGTTACGTCCACAATGCTTGTGTCACTTGTACGTACCCGGGGGCGAAAAACGTGGTTCACTTTGCAGGGAATATTCTCGGAATATTCGGTCGTTGACCGTTGACCCCGCGTTGACCGTGTGTGGACTGGGATGGTGGAGGGCCTGAGGTCACTCATACATACCCGGAGTCCAGCGGTTACATGGGGGAGAGCCATCCTGCGAGCTGTCGGCATGTGTCGCCGATGTCGAGGGAGCGGCGCCGTTTTAATGGAAAACATGCTTTTCCACGAGTCGTGTGTGGAGTTCAGAGTTGAAACTCACATATTCACGATCGGAAGGAAGAGCAGAATCCAACGGTATATGCCGTTTTGACTCGGTCAACAGGGATACAGTCGGAATATTGGGGAATATTCCGTTCTGACCGTTGACTCCGCGTTGACCGGGCGTTGACTCGAAAGGGGGGTGGCCTGGAGTGACTTGGGACATACCTGAAGTCCATCGGCGAGACCCTGGGAGTCATCGGGTACGCGGAGAAAGATGCAAACATAAGTGTCCGTGTCTTGCAAAGTGCGGTACAAGACGTGGCTAAGCTCGCAGAGGGAGCTTAGCCCTGACCAGAAATGAACCGAGGTTCGGGGAGCGTCTCCAGCACGTGATCACTCGGGGGAGTGTGTCTGCGGGAGCTTCATCCATCACCTGTTTAGGGTTTAGGATGTCCCCCAAGCCTAGCTGCGCACTGTGGAGTGTGTAGGGCAGCTTGAAGGCGAGGGGGGCCCGTCGACAGGCGTCGCTAGAGCGGCGCGAACGTGCAAGGAGAGCTTGATGTCGCTGGTCGTAGGAGATGCCGGAGAAGCAGTGGTGGAGGAAGGAGGTCGGGTATCCTCGGGCACGGAGGCGGTGGTAGAACCGCGTGCGCATGGCGTGGAATCCATCGGCCGTGCTCTCGCGGAGGAGGTATCTCCGGAGCTCGCTGCGGATGAATGCCACTTTTTGGTGCCGTGGGTGAACCGACGTCCAGGGGAGGTACTGGTAGGCGTTGAGCGGCTTCTGGAACGTGGACGAGTCGAGGCAGCCTGTCTCTTCAAAGCGAGGGCCTTTGAAGAAGTGGATATCGAGGATATCCAACTCTTCGAGCGAGATCACCGAGGTGATCTTGATCGAAGGACACAGCGTGCCGTATCCTCGGAGCCATCGTTCGAGGCCTGCTCGTGTACCTGTCCAAATGCCCACTCCGTCATCTATGTACCTTCGTAGATAGAAGGGCCAGTCGTTGGTGGCATGCTTGTACTCGGCTTCGAGAGAGCAGAGGAAGAGGCAAGCGTAGACCACCGCGAAGTTGGAGCCCATTGCTGTGCCGCGGATCTGCTGGTAGATGTTACCGTCAAACTCCACGTAGTTGTGCTCCAGAACGAGGGCAGCCGCAGCCATGAGGAACCGCGAGCGTGTGGTGTTGCCGTACTCGGCAAACACAAAGTCGCGGAGGCGTTGGAGACCTTCTCGTGTGGGGATGCTTGGGTAGAGGCTCTCTACGTCGAACGTGAAGAGCCAGCAGTCCCGCGGGAGCTGTAGGTGGAGGAGGTCCTGTAGCAGCGTGCGCGAGTCGGAAAGAAACGTTGGCTGCTTCAGCAGGATATCGTAGAGCTGGCGGTGAAGCCAACGCGCGAGGGGCTCCCACAACGTACCGATATAGCTTGCGATGGGTCGGCCCTTTATTGGCTGCTTGTGTATTTTCGGAAGAAAATACATCATGCAAGCCTGCCGGGGTACGGCGGGCTGGTGCAGCAGGAACTGCTGCGTGGAGTTGTCGAGCCACGAGCAGCTGCGGTACTTTGTGATGAGCTCGGCGAGGCGTTCCTGGAGGGATTTGGATGGCACGGAGGGGACCTTCACATAAACGAGTGGGTCGTTCAGTTGGCGGAGAGCCTCCTTCGTGTACCAATCACGATCCAGCACCACCGCTCCAAGATTTTTGTCCGCAGGCTTGATGACGATGGATGTGTCCGTTGCGAGAGAGTGGAGAGCACGCTTTTTCCAACCGTGAGCGAAGGAGCGAGGCTTGTGTGCTCCTTCCAGCCTGTGGAGCAGGCTGCCTCGCACGTGTGCAAGGCGTCGTTCCACATACGCTGGTGCTGGAGGCGGCTCGAAGCTCGGGTTCGGTACTCGGAACTCCGGCAGGGCTGAGTCGTCGTCCTTGAAGAGGTGACGGAGTCGGACGGCTCGGCAGAGAGCATCAGAGCTTTCCACGATCTGTGGGGCTCTGAGCGGTGCCGGGTTCGGGATGTACCGCAGGCCGAGGGAGAGGAGACGGATCTCGGCAGCTGAGAGAGTCCTGCTCGAGAGGTTGTGTACGGCTCCAGTCTCCACTCGGTTCTCGAACTTCGAGACTGGCCGTTGTCCTGCGATGTCGAGGGTGGCCTTAGACGGACTGGTCAGTGGTGACCAGTAGTCTTGAGGATTCCCTTCACGGGGACTTTGGCGGTTGGCGAACGTGAGCGCGAGCGAGAGCGGCGTCGTGGTGCTGGGGTCCTGCTCCTGCGGCTGGCAGGGGTCTGGCTCCGTCCAGGGCGAGGTCGAGGGCTGCGTGTGCGAGCTCCCTTGCTGCCTCTGGTCGGTGAACGTCCTCGAGGTCGCTGGGGACCTGAGGTGACCGGTGCCGGTGTCGTGGAGCGTGGGCGCCGCTGTGGGGAGCTGCTGCGGCCAGAACGGTGAGGGCCATCGCGTCCAGCATTCTTTTCGCGGGAACCAGGCCGGGCTGGAGATGTCCGGCGCGGAGTCCCCCTCGAAGAAGAAGCCGATGCAGCGGAACGGGTGGGAGGAGTCCCAGTAGCCCCGTTCCGCCGCTGTCCGTTTCCCTGGTCATTGCGGGCGGGTGTTGCCGACCGGGATCCAGCTTCGTCGGCGTTGGCGGCGAAGGAGACGCGGTGCCTCTTGCTCGATTCCTGCGCATGCTTACCCGGTGTGCTGTCACGTTGCTCTCGCGCTTTGTTCTTCTTTTCTCGCTTTCTCTTCTTTTTTCCTGCATTCGACGGCGTGGCATGTCGCTGGCTTTGGAGGGCCTTCGTAACAGCGGCGTTCACAAGCTCTGCCATGGTCTGCTCTTTGGGGAGGGCATCCGCAGAGGCGTTCGCCGCATCGATGGCTTCCTCCAGTCGCCGCGTCGCTGTCGTCTGCGCTCGGTGCTCGATTCCCTTGCCGGCCATAAAGAACGATGTCTCAGTGTGGAACTTGAGGGTACACCGTTGTTTGAGGGCGAGCAGGTGGTGGTAGACGGCATCATGCTCCGTGGCGCTGCAGTAGCTGAGTGTGGAGGTGACAAGATCCTCGAGTCGGCTGCGAAAGAGATCCCTGAGACCCGAGGAGACGAGCCTCTGGAGTGTCTCGATCTCGTCCTCGCGAGCCTTAATGAGAATGTCGTGCAGCTCCGTGAGGTAGCGCTCGTGCGCCTCAGCAATTCTGCTCGTGAGGCCGTCCTGGGCATGTCGAGACACCTTGAGCTTCGGTGGGCGTGTGCGGAGCGACTGCGGGCGTTTCTTCTGCTCTTTCAGGTCCTTGAGGCCCTGGAGAGCTGATCTCGACGACACCAGAGTGTTGTACTCCTGCAGAAATTCTCGCAGGGAGCTCGCAAGGATGCTGTTGAAGGCTCCATCGATGTTCTTGAAGCCTCCAAGTGTGTAGCCATCTTCTGCTCCAGTGGCCAGTGGCGGAGGTGGCGCAGCCGGTGGCTCGGGCGTTCGTCCCGGAGCTGGCTGGCCTGAGCATCGCTCTGGCTGGGGAGGGATGGCCTCAGCATCTGTGCGTGTCCCCTGTGCTGCTGGGTGGTCTCGCGGTGGCGGAGCAACCGGAGGGTCCACTGGAGCAGGGGGAGGACGTCGCAGCTCCTGCGACGCTGCACGCGGAGATGCCTGCGTTCGTGTCGTGCGTGTCGAGGGTGCCCGCTGTGCTGGTGAGGCCCGTGGTGTCAGGGGCGGCGGTCCAGCCTCCGGAGAGCGAGGTGTGGACGGCCGTTCTGGCATCGAGGTGTGAGGAGGCGTTCGTCGAGTCCGCGGCGAAGGTGTCGGGCGCGGAGGCGTAGACACTGGCTGCTCCTGTCGGTGGGACGTGGTGGGCCTGGGCTGGACAGGTCGTGAGACAGAGCCATGCGTCGCGGGTGACGGAGGCTGTCGCAAGGGCTGTCGCAGTTGGCCAGGTCCTGGAAGGCCTCTCTCCGATGGGGGTCGCTGCTCTGCTGCCATGGCAGGGGCAGGCCTGGGCGGTGATGAAACGGGATTCGGCACCACGGGTGGTGGGAAGATCCGTCGCATCGCTGTAGCACTCGGCTCTGCAGTCAAGGGGCCAGGGTTGGCAGGGAGGACCCCATGCGGGTAGGCTCCACGGTCCCGTAGGAGGGACTCAAACGCATCCTGGAATTGAGACCTGACGTAGCGATGTGGAAAGTTTTCCACGTAAAAAGAGCGGAGGTCTCTCTGATGGCGTGGGGCTCGAAGTGCACGTGGCAGATCCGGCATGGGGAACCGGCGCATTGGCTGGACAGCAGCGTGTTCCACATGCGCCACGTGCTCAGTAGCGTGTTCCACATGCGCCACGTGCTCAGTGCCCTCAGCCTGGGAAACCTCCTGCTCCGATGTCGGGCTGTCGCAATTTACCGCGGGCGACGCTGCCGTGTTTGCCATGCAGCGCTCCTGTGCAGCAGAGTGTGGACCGTGTCTCATACTCTGCTGCAGCCTGCTCATGTCAGGGCTGCGCGCCACAGAGTCCGAGGAGTTCTGTGGTGTGGCCGTGTCAGAGGAGGTGGGAGGTCGCTGCAATGCCGAACGTAGTGCCTCATTGCAGAAAAAGTTGGCAACACTCGAAAGAGTGTCGTCTTGCTCTAGGTTCTCCAGACGCGTCTCAATGTGAGCCGTGATGACATGCGTGGTGCGGAGCCGCAGCGCACGTCTAGTGTCCAGAACTCGCTTGAGGTACGGCGAGAGTGGTCGGTGCGACGCACGTTCGTCGTAGATGGCCTCAGCGAGGAGCTGGGAGTGTTCACGCGACGAGGTAGCTCGTGACGTGGTTCCCAGCTCAAATTGGAGCACTGGAGCTGGAGGAACTGGAGCGTAACCTGTCTCTGCAGTAGCCATGGCGTGGTTGGAGCTCCCTGGTGCTGCTGGCCCTGGTGGCATGAGCAGTGAGGGGTCCATGACGTCGTGACTGTCTGGAATAGGCACTAGAGCAGCAGATGGTAAAGGTGGCGGCGGCGTCGCTGGCATCACTGGGCGTCACTGGTGGCAGCCGTAGTGCTGGGGGCAGCCGCGGTGCTAGAGACGCTGCGCGGCGCTGGGCGGCGCGGGGCGGTACCGGGCGGTACGGGTGGTACCGCGCGTCGTTGGGCGGTACCGGGCGGTACGGGCAGTACCGCACGTCGCTGGGCGGTACCGCGCGTCGCTGGGTGATGCCGGGCGGTACGGGCGGTACTGCGTGGTATGGGCGGCGTCGCGCGTCGCAGGGCGATGCCGGGCGGTACCAGGCGGTACTGGGCGGCGCGGGATGGTGCCCAGCGCGCGTGGGGCGGCCCTGGGCGGCGTGCAGCAGCGCACAGCAGCCTGTGATGTTGCTTGGCGCTGCTAGGCCGAGCCGAGCAGCCACTCGTTGGGCAGCGAATGCTTGCCCAGGCGGTGGTTGTGGCGGCGAGTGCTTGTCCAGCGCGCGTGGGGGCGCGTGGGGCGGCCCTGGGCGGCGATTGGCGGCGTGCAGCAGTGCGTAGCAGCCCGTGGTGCTGCTTGGCGCTGCTGGGCCGGCCAAGCCGCGGCGCGTTGGGCGGCGGGTGCTCGCCCGAGCGCTGGGTGTGGCAGCCGCGGGCAGCTGGTCGTGCTGTGGCGGCCGCGGCAGCTGCTGGCGTTGGCTGGGTCGGCGGCTGCTGCTGCTGGCAGGGCCGAGCTGCTGTGGCGGCTGCTGTGGCGATTTTGGGTTAGCCCCAGGCGAGGAGGAACAGAACGAAGGAGCCCTTCCTCCAGAGAGGAGGGGAGGGCAGGGCAGACCTTAAGCCGTAGTCTGGCAGGCTCAAAAACACAGCTGCTGCGCTCACGTGCTTTCTCCCGTTGCTCCCCACTCCGTAGCCACAAGAGACAAAAAGCAAGAGACAAAAACTAAGTGCGGGGACTTAGAATTTTTTGCGCTCAGTGCTTGACCGTTGTGGGCCGTTGGATCAAGGGGATCTGACGGTGGAGGATGGGCGAGAAGGGAGAGAGAGCAGCAACGTGAGCGGGCAGTGTGTTTGCTCTCAGATTGGGTGGATTCTTCGCAGTTCTGTGGCAAATGTCTAGGCAGCTTGGGTGCTCTGAGTGGCAGGCAGCATTCCCATGGCGTTTTTAGTGGTCCTTTGGTGGTGCCGAAGCAGCAAGCCAAAGGAGGTAAAAAGCCCTTGTGAGGGATTTGCTGTGCCGGACCCAAAACAGGGGAGCTGGGCTGCGCTAGACGCCAGGAGAACTGCTAAGTGGAGATTTCAAGCTAGCTCCCAGACTCTTAGTGGCAGTGAGCAGCTCCGGGTGGGGATTCTTGTGGCACTCTGGCGGTGGGATGCAGCGCGCAGAGGCCAGTACAAATGCCCGGCCTGGAGATTTGCTGTGCCAGACCCATGCGAGGGGAGTGAGGGGCATTGTGGCTCGTTTCTCCTGTTCCAGAGCCAATGCATGGAGTTGTGTTGGCCTTCCATTGGCAGAGAGGTCCGATTCTAGGAATTCTTGTTCGAATTTACTGGATTCTGTTGGAGACAAGAGAAACAATGTGAGAACTTAAGCTTACTTGGTGCGTGGGATGTACTTTTGCAACCAAGCAAAGCTGGTGAGGCCCGCTTGGATGCTTTTGAACCGCAGAGAGTTTAGGATTTAGGCGCGTTTAGGCGTTTAGGGTCAAAGGCACCCCGTGGTGCTGCAATCCGGCGAGATCGCGGCGCCACTTTGTGCAATCCACATTCTCCGTGTGCCGTTGTCGAGACGGCGTGATCGAGAGCAAGTAGAGGAGGCAAGAGAATGAATTTTCATTCATTCGCGAGCGAGGGAGAAGACAAGAGACAACCCGAGACCGGTTTCGTCCTTTTTGGGACTCATCAGCCGGGTGTAGTCGTCTAACGTCTACCCTAACCCTAGCTCGGCGCCGACTCTACTTATATTCTGGCTCTGTCACGTGGCGCGAGTCCGAGTGGCGGCCATGCGAAGTGCATGACGGCGTTGGCTCGCGAGGATGCGAACGTAGCACAGCTGGGGTTGGTGACTCCACAGCAGTGGTAGTCGCGGAGAATGACTTCGGCGAATCGCCGAAGACAGTAAGCGTTCGTCCGGCGGGTGACGTACCTTCGACGCAAGATAACTTGTAAACGCGGCATGATATGATGCATGCGTTACGTCCACAATGCTTGTGTCACTTGTACGTACCCGGCGACGAAAAACGTGGTTCACTTTGCAGGGAATATTCTCGGAATATTCGGTCGTTGACCGTTGACCCCGCGTTGACCGTGTGTGGACTGGGATGGTGGAGGGCCTGAGGTCACTCATACATACCCGGAGTCCAGCGGTTACATGGGGGAGAGCCATCCTGCGAGCTGTCGGCATGTGTCGCCGATGTCGAGGGAACGGCACCGTTTTAACGGAAAACATGCTTTTCCACGAGTCGTGTGTGGAGTTCAGAGTTGAAACTCACATATTCACGATCGGAAGGAAGAGCAGAATCCAACGGTATATGCCGTTTTGACTCGGTCAACAGGGATACAGTCGGAATATTGGGGAATATTCCGTTCTGACCGTTGACTCCGCGTTGACCGGGCGTTGACTCGAAAGGGGGGTGGCCTGGAGTGACTTGGGACATACCTGAAGTCCATCGGCCAGACCCTGGGAGTCATCGAGTACGCGGAGAAGGATGCAAACATAAGCTTCCGTGTCTTGCAAAGTGCAGTACAAGACGTGGCTAAGCTCGCGGAGGGAGCTTAGCCCTGACCAGAAACGAACCGAGGTTCGGGGAGCGTCTCCAGCACGTGATCACTCGAGGGAGTGTGTCTGTGGGAGCTTCATCCATCACCTGTTTAGGGTTTAGGATGTCCCCCAAGCCTAGCTGCGCACTGTGGAGTGTGTAGGGCAGCTTGAAGGCGAGGGGGGCCCGTCGACAGGCGTCGCTAGAGCGGCGCGAACGTGCAAGGAGAGCTTGATGTCGCTGGTCGTAGGAGATGCCGGAGAAGCAGTGGTGGAGGAAGGAGGTCGGGTATCCTCGGGCACGGAGGCGGTGGTAGAACCGCGTGCGCATGGCGTGGAATCCATCGGCCGTGCTCTCGCGGAGGAGGTATCTCCGGAGCTCGCTGCGGATGAATGCCACTTTTTGGTGCCGTGGGTGAACCGACGTCCAGGGGAGGTACTGGTAGGCGTTGAGCGGCTTCTGGAACGTGGACGAGTCGAGGTAGCCTGTCTCTTCAAAGCGAGGGCCTTTGAAGAAGTGGATATCGAGGATATCCAACTCTTCGAGCGAGATCACCGAGGTGATCTTGATCGAAGGACACAGCGTGCCATATCCTCGGAGCCATTGTTCGAGGCCTGCTCGTGTACCTGTCCAAATGCCTACTCCGTCATCTATGTACCTTCGTAGATAGAAGGGCCAGTCGTTGGTGGCATGCTTGTACTCGGCTTCGAGAGAGCAGAGGAAGAGGCAAGCGTAGACCACCGCGAAGTTGGAGCCCATTGCTGTGCCGCGGATCTGCTGGTAGATGTTACCGTCAAACTCCACGTAGTTGTGCTCCAGAACGAGGGCAGCCGCAGCCATGAGGAACCGCGAGCGTGTGGTGTTGCCGTACTCGGCAAACACAAAGTCGCGGAGGCGTTGGAGACCTTCTCGTGTGGGGATGCTTGGGTAGAGGCTCTCTACGTCGAACGTGAAGAGCCAGCAGTCCCGCAGGAGCTGTAGGTGGAGGAGGTCCTGTAACAGCGTGCGCGAGTCGGAAAGAAACGTTGGCTGCTTCAGCAGGATATCGTAGAGCTGGCGGTGAAGCCAACGCGCGAGGGGCTCCCACAACGTACCGATATAGCTTGCGATGGGTCGGCCCTTTATTGGCTGCTTGTGTATTTTCGGAAGAAAATACATCATGCAAGCCTGCCGGGGTACGGCGGGCTGGTGCAGTAGGAACTGCTGCGTGGAGTTGTCGAGCCACGAGCAGCTGCGGTACTTTGTGATGAGCTCGGCGAGGCGTTCCTGGAGGGATTTGGATGGCACGGAGGGGACCTTCACATAAACGAGTGGGTCGTTCAGTTGGCGGAGAGCCTCCTTCGTGTACCAATCACGATCCAGCACCACCGCTCCAAGATTTTTGTCCGCAGGCTTGATGACGATGGATGTGTCCGTTGCGAGAGAGTGGAGAGCACGCTTTTTCCAACCGTGAGCGAAGGAGCGAGGCTTGTGTGCTCCTTCCAGCCTGTGGAGCAGGCTGCCTCGCACGTGTGCAAGGCGTCGTTCCACATACGCTGGTGCTGGAGGCGGCTCGAAGCTCGGGTTCGGTACTCGGAACTCCGGCAGGGCTGAGTCGTCCTAAACCCTAAACCCTAAAACCTAAACCCTAAACCCTAAACCGAAAACCCTAAACCCTAAACCCTAAACCCTAAACCCTAAACCCTAAACCTCAAGCAAGCAAGGTAATTTGCTATGCACTCTACATATATAGCTTCTGATTCATTGAATAACATTTTAATTCAACAGGTTCAATATGGCAGGAGCCTCATGCTGCTACTGTGTTTTCTGGTCTTTCAATTCTCAACCAAGGTGGATGCCTCCAGCGCTTTTCTTCAATACCGAGGTGGTAATTGTGCAACCTGATTAGCGGCATCGGTACCTCTTGTGTCAACCTTCTTGCTGGTTACACGGATGGATATCGTGTTGAATATGATGGCAGTCTGGTACTCAGGCTTTACGACTTACCAAATTGCCAAGGGACTCCAGCCCCTGTCAATCCAGCCCCCGTTTACGTTATCCACCAAGCCCCTCCCCCGCAGGCTGCGCCATCACCGGATTACTACTCACCCCTCCCCCATGATTCCGGAAGTCATCCCAGATATCATGACCGCCACTCACCACGAGACAGGAGAGAGTACCGCGACCGGGATATCGACTATCGTGGGTCTGCCCAGAACCGGTATGATCAGCAGGGGCCACGCAGACCTTCCTCGCCAGATCGTGGGCGTACCTCACGCGGTCGTGACCACTTCCGAACAAACCGTCGGAAACGAGAGCACATGCATCAATCTCACTCCCCTGCTCGACGAACAGGGAAGCGAGGGCATACCAAGGGCACCAAGAAGGCCCAGGGTCCACAGCGGGCAGTGAAGACGGCAGAGCTCACACAGGAGAAACCTGTTACCAAGGCCGTGGAGACTCCGCAGGCTACAGAGCTGCTGCCCAAGACAACAGGGGAGAATATCAAGCCAAGTACTGCCCAGGAGCTGCCCGTGAAAGAGTCACGACCCCAATATGGCCACCTTGATGCCCGATCCGACCACAAGATCCACACACTCCTCCTTGCGCTCGATGATCCGATCCTAGACAAACAAGACGTCATCCGGTGGTTCACAGAACATCTTCATACCACCTACGGCTGCGTCCACTTCCAAGTCCAACCGGGCCCCCGTCGTCATCTCTTTACCGTCAACTTCCTCAAATTCCGGGAGATGCGACGCGTCCTAGGCGAGGGCGTGTTCTCATACCAAGGGAGCTACGCATATGTCCAGCAATGGGAACCGGAGTCAGGACCTCTGGGACGCTGCTTTCCGCTACATATCCACCTTGACCCCGGACAACCTACACCAGGGACAGACCTGCTCCGTTTCTTTGCACCCCTTGGTGAGCTAGTGGACTTCAATAAGGAGGAAGACCGATTTACAGTAGAGATCTCAATCGCCACTGCGCTCCCGACCCATCTGCATGATCCACAAGGTCACAAAGTCCGCCTCCACTACCTCAACATCCCAACCACCTGGGGAGACCTTTAGGTTTAGGGTTTTTAGGGTTTGGGGTTTAGGGGTTTAGGGGTTTAGGGTTTAGGGTTTAGGGTTTAGGGTTTAGGGTTTAGGGTTTAGGGTTTAGGGTTTAGGGTTTAGGGTTTAGGGTTTAGGCGCGTTTAGGCGTTTAGGGTCAAAGACACCTCGCGGTGCTGCAATCCGGCGAGATCGCGGCACCACTTTGTGCAATCCACATTCTCCGTGTGCCGTTGTTGAGACGGCGTGATCGAGAGCAAGTAGAGGAGGCGAGGGAATGAATTTTCATTCATTCGTGAGCGAGGGAGAAGACAAGAGACAACCCGAGACCGGTTTCGTCCTTTTTGGGACTCATCAGCCGGGTGTAGTCGTCTAGTGTCTACCGGTTTAGGGTTTAGGGTTTAGGGTGCAAACATAAGCTTCCGTGTCTTGCAAAGTGCGGTACAAGACGTGGCTAAGCTCGCGGAGGGAGCTTAGCCCTGACCAGAAACGAACCGAGGTTCGGGGAGCGTCTCCAGCACGTGATCACTCGAGGGAGTGTGTCTGTGGGAGCTTCATCCATCACCTGTTTAGGGTTTAGGGTTTAGGGTTTAGGGTTTAGGGGTTTAGGGTTTAGGGTTTTAGGGTTTAGGGTTTAGGGTTTAGGGTTTAGGCGCGTTTAGGCGTTTAGGGTCAAAGGCACCCCGTGGTGCTGCAATCCGGCGAGATCGCGGCGCCACTTTGTGCAATCCACATTCTCCGTGTGCCGTTGTCGAGACGGCGTGATCGAGAGCAAGTAGAGGAGGCAAGAGAATGAATTTTCATTCATTCGCGAGCGAGGGAGAAGACAAGAGACAACCCGAGACCGGTTTCGTCCTTTTTGGGACTCATCAGCCGGGTGTAGTCGTCTAACGTCTACCCTAACCCTAGCTCGGCGCCGACTCTACTTATATTCTGGCTCTGTCACGTGGCGCGAGTCCGAGTGGCGGCCATGCGAAGTGCATGACGGCGTTGGCTCGCGAGGATGCGAACGTAGCACAGCTGGGGTTGGTGACTCCACAGCAGTGGTAGTCGCGGAGAATGACTTCGGCGGATCGCCGAAGACAGTAAGCGTTCGTCCGGCGGGTGACGTACCTTTGACGCAAGATAACTTGTAAACGTGGCATGATATGATGCATGCGTTACGTCCACAATGCTTGTGTCACTTGTGCGTACCCGGGGGCGAAAAACGTGGTTCACTTTGCAGGGAATATTCTCGGAATATTCGGTCGTTGACCGTTGACCCCGCGTTGACCGTGTGTGGACTGGGATGGTGGGGGGCCTGAGGCCACTCATACATACCCGGAGTCCAGCGGTTACATGGGGGAGAGCCATCCTGCGAGCTGTCGGCATGTGTCGCCGATGTCGAGGGAGCGGCGCCGTTTTAACGGAAAACATGCTTTTCCACGAGTCGTGTGTGGAGTTCAGAGTTGAAACTCACATATTCACGATCGGAAGGAAGAGCAGAATCCAACGGTATATGCCGTTTTGACTCGGTCAACAGGGATACAGTCGGAATATTGGGGAATATTCCGTTCTGACCGTTGACTCCGCGTTGACCGGGCGTTGACTCGAAAGGGGGGTGGCCTGGAGTGACTTGGGACATACCTGAAGTCCATCGGCCAGACCCTGGGAGTCATCGAGTACGCGGAGAAGGATGCAAACATAAGCTTCCGTGTCTTGCAAAGTGCAGTACAAGACGTGGCTAAGCTCGCGGAGGGAGCTTAGCCCTGACCAGAAACGAACCGAGGTTCGGGGAGCGTCTCCAGCACGTGATCACTCGAGGGAGTGTGTCTGTGGGAGCTTCATCCATCACCTGTTTAGGGTTTAGGATGTCCCCCAAGCCTAGCTGCGCACTGTGGAGTGTGTAGGGCAGCTTGAAGGCGAGGGGGGCCCGTCGACAGGCGTCGCTAGAGCGGCGCGAACGTGCAAGGAGAGCTTGATGTCGCTGGTCGTAGGAGATGCCGGAGAAGCAGTGGTGGAGGAAGGAGGTCGGGTATCCTCGGGCACGGAGGCGGTGGTAGAACCGCGTGCGCATGGCGTGGAATCCATCGGCCGTGCTCTCGCGGAGGAGGTATCTCCGGAGCTCGCTGCGGATGAATGCCACTTTTTGGTGCCGTGGGTGAACCGACGTCCAGGGGAGGTACTGGTAGGCGTTGAGCGGCTTCTGGAACGTGGACGAGTCGAGGTAGCCTGTCTCTTCAAAGCGAGGGCCTTTGAAGAAGTGGATATCGAGGATATCCAACTCTTCGAGCGAGATCACCGAGGTGATCTTGATCGAAGGACACAGCGTGCCATATCCTCGGAGCCATTGTTCGAGGCCTGCTCGTGTACCTGTCCAAATGCCTACTCCGTCATCTATGTACCTTCGTAGATAGAAGGGCCAGTCGTTGGTGGCATGCTTGTACTCGGCTTCGAGAGAGCAGAGGAAGAGGCAAGCGTAGACCACCGCGAAGTTGGAGCCCATTGCTGTGCCGCGGATCTGCTGGTAGATGTTACCGTCAAACTCCACGTAGTTGTGCTCCAGAACGAGGGCAGCCGCAGCCATGAGGAACCGCGAGCGTGTGGTGTTGCCGTACTCGGCAAACACAAAGTCGCGGAGGCGTTGGAGACCTTCTCGTGTGGGGATGCTTGGGTAGAGGCTCTCTACGTCGAACGTGAAGAGCCAGCAGTCCCGCAGGAGCTGTAGGTGGAGGAGGTCCTGTAACAGCGTGCGCGAGTCGGAAAGAAACGTTGGCTGCTTCAGCAGGATATCGTAGAGCTGGCGGTGAAGCCAACGCGCGAGGGGCTCCCACAACGTACCGATATAGCTTGCGATGGGTCGGCCCTTTATTGGCTGCTTGTGTATTTTCGGAAGAAAATACATCATGCAAGCCTGCCGGGGTACGGCGGGCTGGTGCAGTAGGAACTGCTGCGTGGAGTTGTCGAGCCACGAGCAGCTGCGGTACTTTGTGATGAGCTCGGCGAGGCGTTCCTGGAGGGATTTGGATGGCACGGAGGGGACCTTCACATAAACGAGTGGGTCGTTCAGTTGGCGGAGAGCCTCCTTCGTGTACCAATCACGATCCAGCACCACCGCTCCAAGATTTTTGTCCGCAGGCTTGATGACGATGGATGTGTCCGTTGCGAGAGAGTGGAGAGCACGCTTTTTCCAACCGTGAGCGAAGGAGCGAGGCTTGTGTGCTCCTTCCAGCCTGTGGAGCAGGCTGCCTCGCACGTGTGCAAGGCGTCGTTCCACATACCGGTTTAGGGTTTAGGGTTTAGGGTTTAGGGTTTAGGTTTAGGGTTTAGGGTTTAGGGTTTAGGGTTTAGGCTTAGGGTTTAGGGTTTAGGGTTTTAGGGTTTAGGGTTTAGGGTTTAGGGTTTAGGGTTTTAGGGTTTAGGGTTTAGGGTTTAGGGTTTAGGGTTTAGGGTTTAGGGTTTAGGGTTTAGGGTTTAGGGTTTACGGTTTAGGGTTTAGGGTTTAGGGTTTAGGGTTTAGGGTTTAGGGTTTAGGGTTTAGGGTTTAGGGTTTAGGGTTTAGGGTTTAGGGTTTCGCGTTTAGGGTTTAGGGTTTAGGGTTTAGGGTTTAGGGTTTAGGGTTTAGGGTTTAGGGGTTTACGGTTTAGGGTTTAGGGTTTAGGGTTTAGGGTTTAGGGTTTAGGGTTTAGGGTTTAGGGTTTAGGGTTTAGGGTTTAGGGTTTAGGGTTTAGGGTTTAGGGTTTAGGGTTTAGGGTTTAGGGTTTAGGGTTTAGGGTTTAGGGTTTAGGGTATAGGGTATAGGGTTTAGGGTTTCGGGTATAGGGTTTAGGGTTTAGGGTTTAGGGTTTAGGGTTTAGGGTTTAGGGTTTAGGGTTTAGGGTTTAGGGTTTAGGGTTTAGGGTTTAGGGTTTAGGGTTTAGGGTTTAGGGTTTAGGGTTTAGGGTTTAGGGTTTAGGGTTTAGGGTTTAGGGTTTAGGGTTTAGGGTTTAGGGTTTAGGGTTTAGGGTTTAGGGTTTAGGGTTTAGGGTTTAGGGTTTAGGGTTTAGGGTTTAGGGTTTAGGGTTTAGGGTTTAGGGTTTAGGGTTTAGGGTTTAGGGTTTAGGGTTTAGGGTTTAGGGTTTTAGGGTTTAGGGTTTAGGGTTTAGGGTTTAGGGTTTAGGGTTTAGGGTTTAGGGTTTAGGGTTTAGGGTTTAGGGTTTAGGGTTTAGGGTTTAGGGTTTAGGGTTTAGGGTTTAGGGTTTAGGGTTTAGGGTTTAGGGTTTAGGGTTTAGGGTTTAGGGTTTAGGGTTTAGGGTTTAGGGTTTTAGGGTTTAGGGTTTAGGGGTTTAGGGTTTTTAGGGTTTAGGGTTTAGGGTTTAGGGTTTAGGGTTTAGGGTTTAGGGTTTAGGGTTTAGGGTTTAGGGTTTAGGGTTTAGGGTTTAGGGTTTAGGGTTTAGGGTTTAGGGTTTAGGGTTTAGGGTTTAGGGTTTAGGGTTTAGGGTTTAGGGTT
>NW_003314461.1:24674-72714 GCF_000143415.4 Selaginella moellendorffii | reverse complement strand
TTGACAAATGTCTACGATGCAATGATCAAGCTCGAAAGAAATTACGATTTACCTCCTGTAAGTAGAGTTGTGCTAATCAATCCATGGTTTAATTTGTTTTTCACGTGTAGAGTGCCTACTATGGTCCAAACACTTCCAAGGACGTGAAGGCCCGCCTGCATGTCGCTGAAGTACCGAAAGAAATCATGTCCAAACGAGATTGGACGGACGAAGAAATTGGGATGGTCGTTCGGTGCTTACGTGCAAATCTCAGCAACATCAAAGAGTGCATGGCGTTCCTGGTAAGATGCCTCGTTACTTGTACTTCCTGACTAGCTTAATTGTGCAGTTGCCTTTATATGAGAGGCCCAAGAAGATAACTAGATTTTGGATCCATTATTCTGTCACTGCTTTAGCGTTCGTTGTTATTTCCGGGTGGATTGGAAAACATAGCCGGCTAGCTGGTAGTGACGACCTTGACAACTGGATCCGACAAGGTGCAGAGGCCATTAAAGATTTCTACCAAGAGCACGTTGAGGAACCGGTAAATTTTGCTCGCGATTAGTAACAGACACTCCTAATCAGGAATGTTTCCAGCTCTTGTCTATCAGGGACGATCTCTTTGAAACATTTCGAAAGCGTCACCAAGGATCAGCGGAAGTAGGAGACGTTCGATTAACTGCAGCATCTTTGAGCAGGTTTTGTTAATTTTCTTTTCTTTTCCACTATTCCTATTTTGTGTTATTTGTTCTTATGTCTCTGCAGGATGTTGAAGGCATTTGCGGAGCAAACAAGCGGTGGTCATCTTCCTAGCGATGCGACAGAGCAACAAATGATGGAGATAATGATGAGCAGGTCTGGTTTAAAGTTGTCGCTCCTTCACTGTTCTCTGTTTTCAGATATGAAAAGGAGTTGACACACCCGCTTCAGAGCCTTCTTGGTGGAGAACTTGCGAGGGCGTTGCTGATTCAAGTTCAGAAGCTAAAACTTGACATTGAAACGTGCGTAAGCTTTTGCAGTTGATATAGAAGATTCCTTTTCACTTTTGTGTTCCGCAGTGCGATGCTGGAACTAAATCAAATATTGCGAGCCAACGAGATTAACTTTGCGATTTTGGCTGCTTTTCCTGCTGTAATTTTTGCGGTTTTCCTAGGATATTTGATTCGGGTTTCACTTTCCAAGGTATCGGCCACTTATCTGGACATTTGTTTCACTAACACGTTTTACAGTCTAAAGGTGCAGAAGGTAGGGGGCGTAAGGCGCAGCTTCGGAGGAGAATGCTCGTCGCTGAAGCCGAAAGAGCAGTGATTCAATACCAGCTTTTTAAAGATAAAAACGAGGTATGCATTTTTTCGTTTCCTTTGTATGATTCTGCTGTTCTTTCAGGAAAGCCAAGCGTTGTGGCAGTATGGAATGCTGCTCTATGCCCTTGACAGGCTGTACCGTGCCCTCTCTAAGAATGGCATCTCTAAGGCTGAATGGTTCAGGTAAGTAGCTTAAATTCGAACGAAGCTGTATTGATTCAACGGTTGTGTGCAGCTTGCGGGAGGATGTATTGGACCTTGCAAAGCCGAATTTGGACACACACTACAAGCTCTTGATAACTGCTCGGATGGGACGACTGTACGAGTGTATTGCTCCAGTTCCGAGACTCTAGTGAAAGTGGCACTGTCAGGATTCGAGCCGGTGACACATGACGTCGTCGCGCGAAATCCATATTTTTGCGTCCGCGCGCAAAATTCAGTTACAATTTTGGAGCTAGATAGATGGAGGAACAGGAAGCAACAGAGGATGACCCCGGTAGTCCAGCGGATGACGTCCATCAAGCCTCCGACAATGCCGCAACACACGAAGATGATGCTGGTTCTTCTGGAGGAATTCAGACCCTTGAACAGGTGTGGATGAGTTCTTCAGCTCGTCGTTCCCTGATCCTGGACGTGAACTCCCCGTCACCATCAAGCAGCAGCGAAGGCGGGCCTCCTGGAATTGTTGCTGAATACGATGAGGTCCGTCGCGTGGATTTCCCGGACGATTTTACCTTCGGGACTGCAACGTCCGCGTATCAAGTGGAAGGAGCTTCGAAAAAAGGTGGCCGAGGACTGTCCATCTGGGATGTTTTCTGCAACGTACCTGGACGGATTGCTGACGGTCGCAATGGCTACAAGTCAGTGGACCAGTATCACAAGTACAAGGAAGACGTCAACTTGATGTCCGAGATGGGTATGAACGCGTACAGGTTTTCAATTTCCTGGTCTCGGATCATCCCAGACGGAATGGGTGGCACTTCCTGCTCCGTGAATGAGAAAGGTGTGGAGTACTACAACCATCTCATTGACAAGCTTCTCAGCAAAGGATTGGAGCCGTTTGTTACACTCTACCATTGGGATCTTCCGCAGAGAATCCACGACGATGCACCAATTGTGGGAGGCTGGATAAATCCTCGAGTGGTGGACTACTTTGCAGGCTACGCAGAGATTTGCTTTGCAAGATTTGGGAACAGGGTGAAGAAGTGGATCACGCTGAACGAGCCGGCACAGTTTTGCGTCAACGGTTACGGGACAGGCGTCCATGCTCCTGGAAGGTGCTCGGACAAGTCCAGGTCTCCAGCCGGTGATTCAGCGGTGGAACCATATCTTGCGGTTCACCACGCGCTCCTGGCTCACGCTGCAGCTGTGGAAATATACAGGAAAAAGTTCCAGTCCGAGCAAGGTGGTGTGATTGGTCTGGCTTGCGATGGCGAGTGGTCCGAGCCTTTCACGGAGTCCCCTGAGGACCAGCAGGCCGCGCAGCGACGTATCGAGTTTCAGCTTGGCTGGCTTCTAGATCCCATTTTCTTCGGTGACTATCCGGAGTGCATGAGACAGAACGTTGGGGACAGGTTGCCGAGGTTCACTGCCGAAGAGATATCGAGCTTGCGACGCTCACTCGACTACATTGGAATTAATCACTACACGTCCCGGTACGTCAAGGCTGCTCCAGCTCCCAAAGTTACAACACCGGTGAATTACTTCACCGACCAGGCCGTCGTGACTGCCACGGAGAGCAAGATGGGGGTGCCGATTGGAGAGCGAGCGGCTTCAGAGTGGCTCTACATGGTTCCGTGGGGGATGGAGAAGTTCCTCAACTGGATAACCGACAGGTACAACCGGCCACCAATCTTTATCACCGAAAACGGCATGGACGACCAGGACGACAAAACAATCCCGCTGCCCGAGCGCTTGCATGACACGAAGCGCATCAGGTACCACCAAGGCTACATGGCCGCGGTGGTGAGAGCAATGCGGAAGGGTGCGGACGTCCGGGGATACTTTGTGTGGTCGCTGGTGGACAACTTCGAGTGGTCGCAGGGCTACACCAAGAAGTTCGGCCTGTTCTTCGTGGACCAAGAGGACCTGGACTTGAAGAGGCAGCCCAAAGCCAGCGTGTTGTGGTTCACAACGCTTCTCATGTCGCAGTCCAAGACGCTGGAGGCGGAGCCCCTCAAAGCTGTCAAATGGTTGCGGAGGCTCTCGGTGGCCGAGGACAGTGCCACTCCCAAGTCGCAGTCTCCGGCAAGCAGCAGATCAGGCTCCAGAGCGCCTTCTCCAAAGCCAGCCAAGAGGCGGTCTTCGCAGATTCATCCAGTCAAGGTAACTCGGTGATGCTTGCGAGGTACGCTCGCGTTCTTTACAGATGTATGAGCTCGGAACAAACGAGATAATGTCAGCTGCGAGATTGTCATATAAATCCATTCAAGAAAACATTCAAGATATCTACTCTTTGATTTAGATATCTCAATTTCATTTCAAGGAAAGCTAGCAAGCGAAACCAAAACTAGAAGAAGAATCACTTTCACAGACAACGGCATCCATATGCAGCCTGGATAATGTAGAGATCCAGTATCAGGTTGTCTCCCTTGTCCCGGATCTCTGGAAGCCCAAGGTCTCCTCCCTCAAGAACTTTTGCGGTGGCGAGTTCAAGTTGGTAATTCAAAAGACTCGTAACCGACTACCAACCCTAGCATTCTTGAGAGCGGCAACGCGATCCAGGCCAGATGCCGGGCGCTGATCAGAGGATGGATCTGCTGTCGTCTTTGGCCTCCTCCAGCACAGGAAAGTGAAATTTCTAGCGATTGAGAGACTCGATCGGTGCCGTTATGGAAGATATTTCGATGGCTACATTAAAACTGGTATCTCTTCCTCCCGCCACGATTGAGAGTGGTCGTACCGCTTTCGAGATATTTCGATGGAGCTGCTACGTTAGGCAGGTATCTCTTCCTTCCGCTTCCCCACGATTGCTGAGAAAATTGTCGCAGGGAACTATGGTAAGAATTCGATTCATGGTTTCGAGAGAGGTCGTCACGCTGAGATCTCGTGAACCAAGAGACTACTATTCTCCAAATGTTTGAGGTTCTTGGAAGGTGCGGCCGCAGCTCCGCGACAAGTTCCCGCTCTTCAAAAGAAGAGATCATGTCGACACTGCATCACCTATAAGAAACGAGGGTGGGGTCGTTCTTCCATCAGACAGAGCAACCAAGCAGCGATTCGCAATGGCGACGAGCGAGCAAATGGAAGCATATAGTCAGTTCTGGAGCCTCACACTGGGATTTGCAGCGCCCTTCGCTCTCAAGGCCGCAGTCAAGCTCGACATCTTCAACATCGTGTCCAAGTTCTCGTCGGAGCAAGGAGCCACTCTGGACGAGATCATTCAGGAGCTACGGATCAAGCACGATGCAGATAGCATCCAGGCCGAGAGGCTGTTCCGACTCCTCAGGTTTCTCGTCTTCAAGAAGGTGCTCGCTCTCAACGGAGATCGCTATGGCCTCACTCCCATGTCCAGGCTGCTGGTCAGCCACGGCTCTAGCAGTGACGTCTTCGTGGGGGGCATTCTCTCCTTCTGCACGTCCGAAGTCACTCAGCTTTCGTGGCAACATGTAGATGCTGCCATCAAGCGGCCGGGCGACTCCAATGCTTTTGTGGAAGCTCATGGAATGGAACCTCAGGACTATGTGGCAGCGCATCCAGAGTTTTGGAAAGTTATCAGGCTGAGTGTAAGCACGGCAACGTTTGCTACTATTACGCGAGTCTACGATGGTTTCAAGAGCGTCAAGAGGCTTGTCGACGTTGGGGGTGACACGGGCTCGTTTCTGGCTCAGATTGTGCGGCTCTACCCGCATATCCAGGCTGTGAACTTCGATCTTCCTCGGGTCATTTCAAATGCTCCAGCATATCCAGGTACGAGTTTGTAATGATCTGTAGTTCTTCTTGGATCTTGCTGAAAATTCTATCAGGCGTGGAAAACGTTCCCGGAGACGCTATGGACTTCGTTCCACCTGGGGATGGCATTTTCTTGAAAGTGAGGGCATTAGTTTCTTTTCTATCTTACATCAGATGTGTTTGAGCGCAGAGTTTCTTACACATGTTTGCGGATGCTGATGCGGCAAAGATCGTCAAGAACTGTCACTCGGCCCTCGAATCAGATGGGAAAATCATCATTTGTGACATGGTCATGGACGAAGGCAAGGAGTTACACTTGCAGCTTGATATGATGTTCTTGTCGGGGAGCCAGCGGTACCAGAGAACGAAAGCTGGATGGAAAAATTTGCTGGAATCATGTGGATTCGGAAGCGTGAGATTCTTTGAAGCAGATCCTTTCTCCATCACTGAGGCAATTAAACATTGATTGACGAGTATTATCCTTGTACTCGAAATTAAAACTTTGAAAATCACATTCATAACATTGTCGAAGTATTGAGCACATATTCAACAAATACAGCATATAATTGTTGTCAATGAAACAATGATCTCAAAGTGTATAGGAACTTAATATCAAAAACTGGAAGCTTACCCAAATCTAATGTTCTAGCGATAAAATCTTTTCTATGTTGCGAATGGAATACAAAAACAAGGCTGGCCGGAGCTAAGATGGCGAGACGACAATCGAAACATAGTCGTAATGTAATTGATTGTAAGAAAGCGGCATTTTGCGATGGAAGTAAAATCAGTCGAGAGATAGGCTTCTATTTCTACCTGGTAGATGGCTTCTCCAAAAACACTCGAAGAATGTAAATGGCTCTTGATTCCAAGAATATGCGGCAGAGCCCCAAGCAATTTGCCGTTGCCAAATTGCCACAATCCGCGTGGGTCTGGCATCTACAATCTCCGGCCATGGAGCTCTCTTCCATCTATCTTGAGACGTTAAAACCCTAGGGTTTGGGGCTTCGTGACTGAGGCGCTGCTGAGTCGGCATTGACTTTGCGAGAAGGAAGAATGAGTGCTGCTACCTTCTTCCTGGCCTCCGTGAGCATCGATCTCAGGTTTGCTCCTTGTTTTTCTTCTTTATGTTCCTGCGGTCAATAGGAATTTTGTCACAGGGAGCTGACATGATGAGAATTCGATTCATGGTCTGGAGAGAGGTCCTCACGCCTTTGTGGAAGGCTTGGCCTGCATGATTCGTGCCTTAATCTCCGAAAGCTCTGCGACTCAAAAGCTGGTGTATGATGCGTCGTGTCGAATTACCGAGAGCATAACGATGCTTGGAATCATTCAGGAGCAGCTTGCAGTACTGCTGACTCAGGTATTGCACTCTGTCAAGAAAAGTTCTTTTTCATGTTTCCTGCATTTCTGATCAGGGCTGCTTCGACAAGTGTCTACGATGCAACTCAAAGAAATTACGCTTTACCTCCTGTAAGTAGAGTCGTGCTAATCAATCCATGGTTTAATTTGTTTTTCGTGTATAGAATGTTTACTACGACGTGAAGGCCCGCCTGTATGTCACTTAAGTACCAAAAGAAATCATGTCCAAACGAGATTGGATGGACGAAGAAATTGAGATGGGTCGTTTGGTGCTTACGTGCAAATCTCAGCAACATCAAAGAGTGCATGTAAGAACTTGTACTTTCTGACTAGCTTAAGTGACTGCAGTTGCCTTTGTATGAGAGGCCCAATAAGAATACCCGGCTGGCTGGTAGTGACGACTTTGAACTGGATCCGACAAGGTGCAGAGGCCATAAAAGATTTCTACCAAGAGCACGTTGAGGAACTGGTAAATTTTGCTCGTGATTAATATCAGACACTAACGTTTTCAGCTCTTGTCTATCAGGGATGACCTCTTCGAAACATTTCGAAAGCGTCAGCAGAAGTAGGAGACGTTCGATTAACTGCAGAATCTTTGAGCAGGTTCCTTGAAGTTCTTTTTTCCACTATTTGTGTTTTTCTTTATCTGTTCTCATGTCTCTTCAGGATGTTGAAGGCATTTCCTGAGCCAACAAGTGGTAGTCCTCTTCCTAGCGATGGAACAGCGCAAATGATGGAGATAATGATGAGCAGGTCTGGTTTAAAGTTGTGGCTGCTTCTTCACTGTTCTCTGTTTGCAGATATGAGGAGTTGACACATCCACTTTAAAGTTTTCTTGTTGGAGAACATGCGAGGGCTGAAGCTAAAACTTGACATTGAAACGTGCGTAAGCTTTTGCAGTTGATAAAGAAGATTACTTTTGCCTTTTGTGTTCCGCAGTGCAATGCTGGAATTAAATCAATTAGTGCGAGCCACCGAGATTAACTTTGCCATTTTGCCACGAGGTTCACTACCGAAGAGATATCGATCTTGCGAGACTACACGTCCCGGCACGTCAAGGCTGTTCCAGCTCCGAAAGTTACAACACCAGTAATTTACTTATGACTGACTAGGTACCACGGAGAGCAAGATTGGCTTCCGTGGAAGATGGACAAGTTCCTCTCGTGGCCGAGGACAGTGCCAGTCCCAAGTCGCAGTAGCAGATCAGGCTCCGGAGCACCTTCTCCAAAGCCCGTATTTTCAGGATCCGGGCTCGAGTACCTCAAGTTTTACCCCGCACTATGAGGTCGTCTAGTTTTGGTAGCTTTTCTAACGGAATATGTTTCTGTGAAGCACGCAACCTGCACTCTCAAGCCTTTTGGTTACAAGAGTTAGATCCGGGGCGGCCCTGGAAACACTGATCGATGGCTGGCACCCAGGGACAATCTCACCACTCGGTTGGATCCCTTGTGACCCGGCCGAGCGCTGGTTCTTGGTAGAAATCCTCAACGTGCTCTTGGTAGAAAACTTACCTAAACCCTAGTAGCACGAAACAAGAAAGGCTCGGCCTTTCCTATTTGCTCGTGAAACGCGCGTTGAACAAGGTAGAGGTCGATGTGATACACGGCTTGAGCTTGGGGAGGGACAGGTTGATTGCCAAAGATCCAATTTGCGGGAATACGTACTTGATACAGTGGCATTCCTTGAGCTGTGCAGGGCTGATCTCCAGCATTAAAGCCCACGATCCTCTGCGTATCAAATTGGTGCTCCCACATCGAATCCAGGGAAGAACGGAGCAGTAAGTAGTAGTCTGGTCTAAATCAAAGAGTAGATATCTATATATCGTTCTCGGCAATCTCGCAGCCGACATTATCTCGTTTGTCCCGAGCTCATACATCTGTGGCCGTGGTCTACGAGATCGTCGGCGGTGGTGGCGGTGATGGTGGTGCCGTGGCTACGAGTGCTAACGCTGTGTCTTTTGGAGAGGAGGTGCTGTTCCCGGAGACTCTGGCTTTCTTGGCGGAGCGGGAGATCCCAGTGACTGGTGTGGGACTTGGTGGAGAGAGCTGTGACAGAATTGGCATCCCGAGTTATCAGATTAAGCTTGCCACTGCCAAAGTTCTCGGGGGAGGAGACCTTGGGCTTCCGGAGAAGAACTTGGACAGGATATCTGTTGACGATGTCGAGCTTCACTGTGCGCTGCAAATCCCAGTGTGAGGCTCCAGAACTGACTGTACGCTTCCATTTGCTCGCTCCTCGCCACTGCGAATCGCTCCTTGCTTGCTCTGTTTGATGGAAGAACGACCCCAGAACTGTTGTGATGAAGTGGCGCACCTTCCAAGAACCTCGAAACGTAGTCGGAATTGTGACATCACTGATCCTTCAAAGGCGAAGACCATGAATCGAATTCTCAGATGTTCTCTCAGCAATGGCGAAGAAACTAAGTACCGATCACTTTCTCCATTTCTAACAGAGATCTTTACTTACTGCGTTGGACAAAAAATGCAGCAGCAGCGAATCTACAATCTCTTAGCCCTAAGCTCCAAGCTCTAGCGATCGTGGCGGGAAGAAGTTTTGACCTTTCTTGACCTGGTCTTTTACGGTACTTTACAGATGGCAGAATGTAATTGGGATTCGCTTCCTTCACGCTCCGGCTATGGAAGCTAGTGTGTCTTCTTGATCGTCGCGTATCTTGCACCAAACGTGAGGAGGGAACCCGACGTCACGATCCGCATGCAGCAGCCGGATGGTACTGTTGATGCTCCATCTGGCTTTGTGGAAGTTGCCACAAGTTAGTCGCTTCAGGGCGTTTTCCGCAGGTGCAGAGGATTTCGTGTTGCCGTTGTGCCATTTGTGATCGCGCTTGTTCTCTGCAGATGCGAGGAGTATTTCGCGTTGCCATCATGCCGATTTGTGATCGCGCTGAAGTTCTGGGGCAATGGCCCGGATCACATGGTGTGTTGCGTGTACTCACGCGCTCACCCCAATGCTGCTATCGTGCGCCGGGCCTGCTATTCCTTTCTCAATTTCATTTCAAGGAAAGCTAGCAAGCCAAACCAAAACTAGACGAAGAACCAGTTTCACAGACAACGGCATCCGTATGCAGCCTGGATACTGTAGAGATCCAATATCAGGTTGTCTCCCTTGTCCCGGATCTCTGGAAGCTCAAGGTCTCCTCCCTCAAGAACTTTCGCAGTGGCAAGTTTAATCTGGTAACTCGGGATGCCAATTCTGTCACACCTCTCTCCACCGAGTCCCACACCAGTCACTGGGATCTCCCGCTCCGCCAGGAAAGCCAGAGTCTCCGGGAACAGCGCCTCATCTCCAAAGGACACAGCGCTAGCACTTGTAACCATGGCACCACCCTCGCCGCCACCACTGCCGACGATCTCGTAGACCACGGCCACCATCCGGTTGCCCGCCCCGGGGAAGAACTTCAGCACCAAGAGGTACTGGAGCTTTGAGCCTGGCTCCTGGATGTAAGAGTCCACATACGAGAGAAGCTCCGGCAAGGTCTGGTACTCTCCGACGCTCACAAAGATCCGGGGCGGCCCTGGAATCACAGATCGATGGCTGGCACCCAGGGACAAGTATCTCACCACTCGGTTGGATCCCTTGGGCTGGAATGGCCAGGGGATGCCAACGGCCGGCTGGAGCGCAATGCTAACCTGTGACATGACTATGGCATACCTCAGATTGGTGTACCCAGCGTCCACCACGATGACCCGGCCGTGGCGGAAGATACACTTGGAGAAGAGCTTGTAGCGCTCGCAATACCTGTCAAATTTGTCCATGCTCCAGTTGGTGCCGAGTGTAAGCTCTGGGCGCTTGTTGAAGGCCTCCCAGTCGAGATCATCGCGGTGCTGCGCCTTGTACTCGAGTGCCGCCACTGCGCGCATTAGCTTGTCCATGAAAGTCATCTTTGCTATAAACCCTAAAAACAGAGTGACTATCAAACCTAGGGTTTATAACGCATTCTTGAGAGCGGCAACGCGATCCTGTCGCCGGGCGCTGATCAGAGGATGGATCTCGTCTTTGGCCTCCTCCAGCACAGGAAAGTGAAATTTCTAGCGATTGAGAGTACTCGATCGCTGCCGTTATGGAAGATATTTCAATGGCTACATTAAAACTGGTATCTCTTCCTCCCGCCACGATTGAGAGTGGTCGTACCGCTTTCGAGATATTTCGATGGAGCTGCTACGTTAGGCAGGTATCTCTTCCTTCCGCTTCCCCACGATTGCTGAGAAAATTGTCGCAGGGAACTATGGTAAGAATTCGATTCATGGTTTCGAGAGAGGTCCTCACGCTGAGATCTCGTGAACAAAGAGACCACTATTCTCCAAATGTTTGAGGTTCTTGGAAGGTGCGGCCGCAGCTCCGCGGCAAGTTCGCCCTGTTCAAAAGAAGAGATCATGTCGACACTTCACCGATAAGAAACGAGGGTGGGGTCGTTCTTCCATCAAACAGAGCAGCCAAGCAGCAATTCGCAATGGCGACGAGCGAGCAAATGGAAGCGTACAGCCAGTTTTGGAGCCTCACACTGGGATTTGCGGCGCCCTTCGCTCTCAAGGCCGCAGTCAAGCTCGACATCTTCAACATCGTGTCCAAGTTCTCGTCGGAGCAAGGAGCCACTCTGGACGAGATCATTCAGGAGCTACGGATCAAGCACGATGCAGACAGCATCCAGGCCGAGAGGCTGTTCCGACTCCTCAGGTTTCTCGTCTTCAAGAAGGTGCTCGCTCTCAACGGAGCTCGCTATGGCCTCACTCCCATGTCCAGGCTGCTGGTCAGCCACGGCTCTAGCAGTGACGTCTTCGTGGGGGGCATTCTCTCCTTCTGCACGTCCGAAGTCACTCAGCGTTCGTGGCAACATGTAGATGCTGCCATCAAGCGGCCGGGCGACTCCAATGCTTTTGTGGAAGCTCATGGAATGGAACCTCAGGACTATGTGGCAGCGCATCCAGAGTTTTGGAAAGTTATCGAAGACTTCAGGCTGAGTATAAGCACGGCAACCTCTGCTACTATTACGCGAGTCTACGATGGTTTCAAGAGCGTCAAGAGGCTTGTCGATGTTGGGGGTGACACGGGCTCGTTTCTGGCTCAGATTGTGCGGCTCTACCCGCACATCCAGGCTGTGAACTTCGATCTTCCTCGGGTCATTGCAAATGCTCCAGCATATCCAGGTACGAGTTTGTAATGATCTGTAGTTCTTCTTGGATCTTGCTGAAAACTCTATCAGGTGTGGAAAACGTTCCCGGAGATGCTATGGACTTCGTTCCACCTGGGGATGGCATTTTCTTGAAAGTGAGGGCATTAGTTTCTTTTCTATCTTACATCAGATGTGTTTGAGCGCAGAGTTTCTTACACATGTTTGCGGATGCTGATGCGGCAAAGATCGTCAAGAACTGTCACTCGGCCCTCGAATCAGATGGGAAAATCATCATTTGTGACATGGTCATGGACGAAGGCAAGGAGTTACACTTGCAGCTTGATATGATGTTCTTGTCGGGGAGCCAGCGGTACCAGAGAACGAAAGCTGGATGGAAAAATTTGCTGGAATCATGTGGATTCGGAAGCGTGAGATTCTTTGAAGCAGATCCTTTCTCCATCACTGAGGCAATTAAAAATTGATTGACGAGAATTGTACTTCTAAGCAAAACTTTGAAAATCCATTAGTATTCTATCTGCTCAAATGTGAAATAAAGCAATCTTATTGTGTTTTATTAGGAGTATAGCAAGAAGAAATATTTCCAAGGATATGGTGGGTGACTTGGATGTTTTGATTGAGTCTTCTAGAGAATAAAAGAAGAAAATAAAGATTGTGAAGTAAAATGTAAAAATTCTTTTACTCTTCTTTAATTAATAGGGTGCCTCAAACCAAAAACTTGTTTAAAATCATAAAATAAATTGTCATTATATTATTTTTGTTCTATAATATGGTAAAACTTTTTTAATGCATATCAAGATTAATTGTAAGCCAACTCTAGAAAGAGGTAATTATTACAATGATAATATATTTAAATTTCATCCCATGATAACATACAGGATGTACCCCCTCTTTAGAAATGTTAAAGTCCTTCATTTCAACATTGAATTTACAAATCTTTCTATTATGCAGATTAGCTAAGGAATTAGTCATTCATAAAGGAAGGACATACACATAAATACCCAAGAAGTATAATTTCAAATTTAGGGGTGAAAAATACCTTACTAAAGAGTATATTATATTTTTAAATAGCCACTAATTAATTAATGGAAATCAAACTCATACCATTTGCTCAAATACCATATATAAATGCTTCTCATCTCCACCAATGTGATTGTTTAGGATATAGGTTTGTTTAATGAAAAAGCCTTTAATGGCTATTTTATTCCTATTTAAAGTTGATAGTATATCCAAATCTCATCCCATGATCATAATTTATAGAATATAAAATTAAATTTATAATCCATATGGCACAATGCATAAATGTGTCATTTAAGTATATTTATAGTGAATTCTAATCATGTGTCAAGTTTAGCTGGATTATATATAGCTAAAGTCTGGTGTAATTGGTGTTGACTAAAACAATATCTTACACCACAGTGGGAATTGATAATCCTTTAGTTTGCACTAGCATGATTCATAAAAGCATTAGCCCAAACATGATTGTACCTTTGTTTCTTATATACACCCCTTTGATTGGCATCGATGAGTGTTATGTACTTCTACACTGTCAACTTTGAAATTTCAAAGTAAGTTGCAAAGTAACTTATAGTAGTTTTGGAAGTGGGACTTCCAAAATCCCTATGCAAATAACAATTTATACATTTAGCTTGACAATGGATATTTTTACCTTACCTCATAAAGATAAGGTCTCACTCTCAACGTCAACAGGAGAGCCCAGGCCTGTTGACTGGACTTAACAGCACGGGCAAGCGTGGCAAAGTAATAAAAAAAGTGTGGTAGGTAAGGCAGGAGGACATCTTCTTCTAAGTAGGAGGGCCCACTTGGCCAATTCAGACAGTGGGATGCTATTTTCACACGAACAGCTTACCTTGTATGGAAGGCTGCCTGCTCACGAGATGTAAGTTCATTGCTAGGAACAAAATCCAACCATAATATTTTATTAGAGTAACATAACACTTTATTAGAGTGATTTATTCCAACCATAATTCAGTTGTGTCGACTGGGTCGAGTTACAACTTGTCTCATTGCCAGATGCTGAGCTCTTGTGACTGGCATGATGATCGGAGTCGATATGGCTTTGATGTCTTTGTCCCAACCGGTCGGCTCCCTGTATTCGAGGAAATTGTAACGGACCATTGATTCAAGCCCAGACACAGACAGTAAATGGAAGGGGAGAACTCCATCCTCGGTAGCTGCCATGGCTTCCACCACATTCTTCCAGTCATCAGGCGTCCACGCAGCAGCTTTGACCATCTTGTTAGCTTTACCCATATTGTTAGGATGAAAACCTTCTTCGACTAGGCACGTCGCTTCGTTCATGCACTGCCGCTTCGCCACCTCCCAGTTTTTGCAGACTTCACCAGGCTGTGAGCGTAGTGCCATGTGGAGAAGATCATACAGCAGCATAATGGCTCCCCCGTAGTGAGCATAAACGTCATCCCAAATCGCAAGCACCTCCGCTTCAAGCCCCTCCCGATTCAAGTCTGATTCCTGGAGGCCCTGCCTCACGAACTCTTTGGCCTCCTCTTCGTTGAAGTGACCAACACTTGCGTGGACGACCTTATGACCAAGGAAGGGTTCCATGCCACACAACCATTTCTTAAAGAAGTTTTCTGATGAAGCCAAAACCACGTTAGCTGCATTCTCCTGCTTAGAGATCCGCACCAGGAACCGCAATAGGTAATCCAGCTCCTGAACACCCCCTGCGGTTCTGGTCCAGCTAGCCAGAGCATCAGCTTCGTCGATGAATATCGTGGGAAATCCATTGAGGAAACCCGGCATGTCCATTCTCATGGCGGACGTGTACTCCTCTAAACCAGCCATCACCCTGCCGATGGGATCCTGCTTCGAAGACACGACATCGAGACCCAAACCAAGTCGCCGTAGCTTCGGCATCGAAAAGACTTTGAGACCTAGCTTTGCAGGCGCTTTTCCTTTGAGCTGAAGAGACTTTTCAAAACTGGCACCTAAGTTAATCCAAAACTTTGAGGGGTCGATGTTGCTCCACTCCCGCATGTCAACGAAGGCTGGAACACCAGGGTAGTCGCCGGCACGCTGCCTAGAACAGAACTCTTGAAGAAGCGCCGATTTGCCCGATTGCCTTGGCCCCGTCACAAGAACCATCTTACCCGGATGCCCGATGTCCACGAGAGTGAGGTGATTCCTTAGATCATTCAGCTCTGATGTTCGATTGTAAAACTTCCTGACCGCCAGATCATTCGGCTCTGATGTTCGATTGAAAAACTTCCTGAAAAACCTCCTGACCGCCATAACCGTAACCCTAAACTTAACCCTTAAATCAACAGGAATGATTTGTTCTCCTCTGCACTACATCGAAAAACTTGTCGTTGTGTTGGAAGAGAAAGAAGCTGGTTTACCGTGTTCATGAGAGATGGAGGTTTGTTACTCTCCCTTTTGAGGGGATATGGCTGAAATGCGTCCGAGTAAAACTGGAGCAACGTTAAGGCCGAAATCCCCAACTAAAGCCAGCTAAAACTAGAAAGAGTGAGGCTTTTCATAAGACAGCACAAGAAATCGTAGATGATACCTTGATTGCTCCGAAGATCTCATCTTTCTTTCAGGTGTGAGAATTTCTTCCTCTCACCTGCGTGGGCAAGGCAAGGGAAGGGCCGCTGCCAGTCATGGAGAGAGAGCATGCAAAGCACAAGTGCGACAAAGGCGTGGACGAGGGAGACAATGCGGTTGCTGTGAAGACACTACGATGGGAGAGCGAGAGAAATTTTCAAGTTCCCCCTTACCCCCAATTCTAGTGCCTATGTCTATTCCACCATACCCAAAAAAAATCCTAAAACAAACAAAGCAATGAAAATGCTAAAACGTTTTAAAGGCTTGTGATATGGTGTCTAGGTTTTTATAGAGTGGAATGTTTGAAGCAAGCATCAAGTTATCAAAGTGTATGAGCCTTGTCAGAAAGTTATCCCTGGAGGTTTTAGGGACTGATTGACATGGGAAGTCAAGAGGTTATTTCAGTTGATTTCTTTCTAGTTTTAGAGTTGGTTCCATTTTGTCCCTAGTGGATTTTGGCTTTAACACTGCTGTTAAGTTTTACTTAGATACAATTGTGCTCCCTTGGCATTGCTACTTCCTTTTTCTACAAGAATCAAGGACTCATTTGTCTTTTGCTTTGTCTAGATGGTTAGGCACCAGATTAGAATAATAGGATAAGATAATAGGGTGTAAAAGATAGAATCCTAATAGTTTACATTTATGGTCCTTTAGGAAAGAGAATTAAGGTATGGTGAAGCTTTATTATCTTTTTGAAAGTTACTAAAATCTATAAAAAAGCAACTTTCTCACTAGTTTTCATGTAAACATCAGCTTACTTCAACAAATTTCTAATAAAATTTGTAGATGTCAAACCAGTTAGCAACACCACCTTTATTGCTCCGAGTACCACTCAATTTACAAACCAATGATACATCCATGCTTGTAGGGATATAAGGAGAGAGCCAAAGGCCCAACTCCCTTTAGTAGAAATCAACCCTATTGAGAAGATTTAAACAATTATTATAAACTAATAGATGAAGTTATTTACATAAGCACACCCTTTTTAAAAAATGGGTCAACAAAAGAGAGGTGAGGACTTTTGATTAGTCTATAATAATTATCCTTATGGTTATAAATTGAACCCATACATCGAAGTGCCAAAGTTAGTCTACTAAAACTAACCTAAAACTAATGAACAAAATAAATTTTGGATTAAAAGAAATATATTATTTTATTGATTTGCAAGATTTATTACAAAGTGTTACAAAAGTTACTCTTTATTATGATTTGCATATTCTGTGACAAGCTTACAGGCATGCATAAGATTCTTATGAGGTTCCCATTGGGTAATCTTTTCACTTAATAAGATATTCCTTCACATGAGATAATCTCTGAAATCAGGAATCTAAAATAGTTTCAACTTCATACTCGAGTGCACCATCTACAACATCTGATAGTGGACAAATCTCCCCTTGATGAGCAATATCTATAGTGTACAGTGCCATGCAAGATGCCTTTGCCAACTAATCACTTTCATACAAAACTTGAACATCCTCCAACCAGTCTAAATTGATTGTTGACGTTGTTTGAAATTACGCTTGACAACTCAATACATCTAGAACAACATTGTTTTTATCAAGTTTATAAATGATTTCAGTATTAAATTTAGCAAGTTTCTTTTGCCAATAAGCTTGCTTTAGCATAAGCTTTGTTTGCATTGCAAAGTAACTTAGTATGTTATTATTTGTATAAACCTTGGTATGTCCACCCAAATAATGTCTCTAATGTTTTAGTGCTAACACTATAACAAAGATCTCTTTCTTGTGTGTAGGCTATCTTTGTTGAGTTTCATCTATTTCTTGGAGTAAAATACAATATGATAATTGCATTGCTTTAGCATAACACCAACCACATTGTCACAATTTTATTGGAAGCAATACTTGCAAAATTATGAATAAACTTGCAATAGTATTTTGTCAAACCAAAAAAAAAATGAACATTTGATACAGTGGTTAGGATATCTTAGAACTTCACCACTTTCCACTTTCTTTGGATCCATCTCGACTGTGCCATCACCAACTATATACCCAAGAAATTTCACACGTAATTGACTAAAAGTGCATTTAATCTCCTTAATATATAATTTATTCTCTCGTAATTTTTGAAACACCAACTCTAAGTGTTTTAAGTGATCCTCCAACTTTTCATTAAAGCCTAGAACATCATTGATATATAGAACAACAAATGTGTCCAAATAATCTCCAAATATTCTATCCATTATTGTATTGAATGTTACTATAACATTATATAACCCAAATAACATAACAAGGAACTCATAAGACCTGTAACAAGTCTTAAAGGTTGTCTTCTCCACATCTTGATCTGCCACCCATATTTAATGATATTCATATAAAATACTTAACCTTTAAGAGTTAGTCAAACAAGTTATTAATATGAGGTAAACAATAATTGTTTTTGACTATGATCTTGTTAAGAGCCCAATAATTGATACATATGCTCATAGTACCATCCTCTTTCATAACAAAAACGACTAGTACTCTATAAAGTGATTTACTTAGTCAAATATAACTTTTATCAAAAAGCTATATGAGTGTAGTGCACCTGAATTTGGAGCCGAACTCCAAGCCTGTTACACTATGAAACAAGAGTCCAATACAATCCCACTGTAAGCAACCAAAGAGAACAACTCAAGAGACGATCCATGAGGTTCAAATAGAGGGAAAAAACCCATGAACAAGAGTGCACCCCCTTTTTCAATTGGTTAAGAGTCTTGGGATATTTGGGGTTAAGTATCCTTGGGTTTGAATAATACTGGGCTGGGTAACTTCTTGGGAAGTCTAAATTCAGGAGCTTACATTTGGTATTAAAGAGGTCTCGGGTCCGACTCTGTTGGTTGGCTAAGGGAATCACATCACATGTTGATTGACATCTGGTTGGTCCAATTTGCTCCCGCTGGGCTCGACCCGAAGGTAGGGTGTCAAGAGAGCGAGGCTCTCAACTTTCGTTCACGAGGGCGTGAACTTGCAGGGAAGCGTGGTGGATTGTAAACAACCAAAGAAAACGACTCGAGAGACAATCTATGGGGTTCAAATATAGAAGGAAAGGGCTTATGAACAAAAGTGCACCCCCTTTTCCAATTGGTTAAGGGTCTTGGGATATTTGGGGTTAAGTGTCCTTGGGTTTGAATAGTACTAGGTTGGGTGACCTCCTGGGAAGTCCAAATTCAGGAGCTTACACCCACGAGCATCAGCATCAAAATTGTGTCAGACGGAGTCTAGCATAATTTTGGCATACCGATGGCCCAATGCAAGGAGGAGGGTACCCCACTACTAAAGCAGCATGGAGCTTGGGCTTAGACCTAAGCCGGACGCAGAACAAGGAGCAACACAACCCAACGAGAGTCAAACTAATATCTCAGGTTAAACATGCATTCCAACCACTATCCCTACTATACATTTGGAACCCCCTACAACCCCCCCACCCCCCCTTCCCCTTGAGGAACACACACTTTGGGCTTTCACCCCAAGCCTCCCTTAGTACCAGGAGTTAGTATTTGGGACAAGCTCAAAACTTACTAAATGTGGAATGTCCTTAGATTGCAAATTTGGACATGGGACAAACACTATTATGTTCAGATTGATCTTTACATTCCTTAGATATGCTAAATGAGTGAATCTAGACACTTTCTATAAATAGTATTTAGAACCGAAATGAGACTAACACAAAGGGCATGATAGAGAGGGTGTTTAGTATATACGGTAAGTTATCATCCGGCGATATTGAGGGACTAGTTTCAATACGCAAGGGTTCTTGCCAAGCTAGTGCAAGACAAAGCAAAAGAGAACTAACAAGCCGAGCCAAATGCTTGGCTAAATAAACACTTAGGAATTCCTTCCTTATGCTCGTCTAGCCAAGTACAGATGCTAAGTTTAGTTTACTAACATTGGGACAAGAGGGGCTAATAAAAGGAGCCAGTAGTACCAATCTCCTACTATCATGGCAATAAAGAAAGAATGTTCATAAAGATTGGCCAACAAGTATCTTTTGATACCCGAAGTCACATTTACAACACTCTCCCCCCCTTGGGGAAGATTGATGTCCTCGTCGATGCATACCCAAGTTTAACAAACCATCAAAGAAACAATTCCCAAAAGTTAACGGAAAGCACACTATGTGGGAAATACACCGATTTAAATGAGTTATAGAACGACCTCTCCTCTACATATAAAGACGTTAATACTCAAACACCCTCCGGCCGTCACTGACAAGGAAATGACTAATAGAGTTAGCCACCCTTGCTACTCTAAGTACCACTCAACTTACAAAGGAATGATACATCCCTGCCCATAGGGACATAAAGAGAAGGCCAAAGGCCTAATTTCCCCTAAGCAAGAAATCAACCCTGTTGGGAAGATTTAGATAACTATTATAAACTGGCAAATTAAGTTGTTTACACGACCATGCCCCTTTTTCAAAAATAAGTCATTGAGAGAGAGGCGAGGACTTGTGATCAGTCTATAATAATTATCCCCATGGTTATGGATTGGACCCATGCACGAAAGTGCGAAATCAGCCTACCAAAACTGACCTAAGTACTAACAAAAGAAAGAAACAAAACTTGGATTTATAGAAATATATTACTTTATTAATTTACAAAATTTATTACAAGATTTACAAAAGCTAATCTTTATTATGATTCTCATACTCCATGACAAGCTCATGAGCATGTGCAAGATTCTTAAGAGGCTCCCAAGTTGATTTACAAGAAAGGTAACCTTTCCACTTAACTAAATACTTTCGACGTTTAACACGTTTAAACTAGCGTGTACCCAAAATAGTTTCCACTTCATATTCAAGTTCGTCATCCACAACTTCTGGTGGTGGATGAATCTCCACTTGACATGCATCATCCATAGTGTAAGGAACTAAGAGATTGGCATGAAATACATTATGAACATTGGACATCTCCACAGGAAGATCCAATTAATAGGATACATTACCAATGCGCCTAAACACCCGATAGGGTCCAACATATCTCGGTAACAGCTTCCGAGATAAAGATCCCTTAATGTTCAAGTTCTGGGAAGATAGCCACACTTGATCTCCCACTTGATAGGATACATCCTGACGATGCTGATCCTTATCACGTCGATACCTATCCTGAGTTTTGCCCATCGCCTCAGTAGCTCTAGATCAACCTTGGCGTAGTTGCTCTGCATAAGTCTCAATGGCTGAGACCAACACTTCGGACATTGGTTTCGGTACAACAATCTGTTGAGGAACCCCACCAGCATTCCCTTGCAGCATCTCCCATGGAAAACAGCCAATAGCGCTGTGAAATGTGTTGTTATAATAGATTTCTACTGTCTAAATGCTCAACCCAGTCACGTTGGTCTGCCGTGACATAGTACTGCAGATAATCCTCAACTTGAGCATTCACACGTTTGGTCTACCCATCAGTTTGAGGATGATAACTAAACTTTAACTTGGTACTGAACAACAGTGTGCCCCAAAACTTCCCCATAAATCTCGAATTTCTATCCGAGATCATCTCTTTAGGAAGACCACGAAACCGCACTACTTCATGGAAAAAGAGCTTTGTTGCTTGTTTCACATTCACTATTCCCACAGTTGGAATGAAGTGTGCAATCTTTGACAGCCGATCCACAACCACCATCAAAGTATCATAACCCTTAGACTTCGGCAAGCAAGTGACGAAATCAAGTGTAACACTCTGAAATGGCTATGCCGGTACTGGAATGCATTGCAACTTTCCAGCTTACTTCTCAGCTTTGTGCTTACATTGCTGACATATAGGGCAGGAACGGACATAGTCCGCTACATCACTTTCTATACCAGACTAGAAAAATCACTTTTTCAATGAAGCCAGAGTCTTTCGCTTTCCACCATGTCCTGCTACTAGAACATCATGATGTTCCCGTAGAAACAACTGCTGCAAATCCTTAGAGAGAAGATACAATCTTTCTTGCTTATAGAATATAAGCCCATCCCGAACTGAGTAGTGAAGTTTCACATTGGTTCGACTAGCAACTTTCGCTACTTCATTACTAGGGTTCTACTTTGACAACTCCGCATGGTGTAATATTGCCTTCGCCAACGGATCCCTTCCATATGAAGCCCAAATGTCCTCTAACCAGTCTGAACTAATTGCCGATATTGCCCGGAACTAAGCCTGTTGACTCAATGCATCCGGAACAATATTTTCTTTACCAGGTTTATATATGATTTCAATATCATATCTAGCAAGCTTCTCTTGCCAACGAGCCTGCTTCGGCGTAAGCTTAGGCTGCGTAGCAAAGTAGCTTAGTGTGTTATTATTTGTATAAACTTTGGTGTGTCCACCCAAGTAGTGTCTCTAGTGTTCCAAGGCCAACACTATAGCAAACATCTCTTTCTCATGCATTGGCCATCTTCGTTGAGTTTCATCCAATTTCTTGGAACAGAACGCAACGGGATAACCATGTTGCCTTAGTGTAACACCAACTGCTTTGTCACAATCTTGCTGCAACACGGCACCACTAGCATAGCCAGATGCATCACAATGCACTTCAAAGGGTTTATCAAGATCTAGGTGTAAAGAACCAACTCGCCGAGGTGTCGTAGGCTAAAGGAACCCCGAAAGCATGACCAAATGACAAAGAGTTCATCGGATGGGACCAAGTCGAAGATCGAGTCCAAGACCGACTCTAGGACCGAGTTCAAGATAGAGTCCGGAATCGAGTCCGAGACCGACTCGGGGACCGAGTTCGAGTCCGAGTTCGAGACCGAGTTCGAGACGGAGTCTGAGATCCGAAATCGGGTCCGAGACCGAGTCCGAGGTCGAGTTCGAGGTCGGGTCCGAGATCGGGTCCGAGATCGAGTCCGAGATCGAGTCCGAACCCGAATCCGAAGTCGGATCCGAAATCGGATCCGAGATCGAGCCAAAGACTAAGTCCAAATACTAATACGGGTCAAGGGGTGAAAGCCCAAAGCGTGCGTCTCCCAGGGGGGGGGGGGGGGGGGGGCTGCAGGGGGTTCCAAAAGTATAGTAGGGATAGTGAGGTCCAGGAACCAGTTTAGAATGGACTCTCCAGTGGGGCTCCCAAACTGACTCGAGGTTGGGACTGGGACCAAGGGGCCTTGGGTGGGAGTGAGCATGGACTTGGTTGGTGCCGGAGGGGCCATCCAAGGAAGTGCTCAAGAGCAGCTCCCACTCCCGAAAGGGAAACCGATTGCGGTGCTCCCGGCTCATGTGGAGTGGTGCCCCACTTGAGTACCATGCGGCTCATTGGTCCTCGCCCTTCCTAGGGGCTTGGGCCTTCCTTCGGGATGGAAGTGGGGGGCAAGAGGTACCCATACCGGGCCGCTAGGCCACGGTGTTTCGGCCCGGCGTCCCGAAGCAAGTGTTGCACTCAAGACTTGGGATTTAGAGGGTCCCATGATCAAGTCTTGTGGTACCAAAGGATGTTAGGAACCTGGAAGCTTGGTGTGCTTGGCTGCTTGTGCTTGCGGGGAGTGTAGCCGAACCTTAAGTCCAGTCTAACCCGGGGAGGGGGATTGGGAGTGATTTGGGAATCCGTGGATGGATGGCTAACACTCCGGTGCTCGTGCAGTGAGTAGCTGAGACCAAGTAGGAGCTGGTACCATAGGCGAGAACCTTGGCAAGGGAACTTAGCAAAAGCCAAGGCGGTGTTGGACGGATAGACGAGGTAAGCTGGCAAATTGGAAAGGAAAAATTTGTGGCTTACACTAGGATCCTAAGAATAGGAACCGTAGTCAAGATCGCCTTCAACCGTACAAAAGTACGCCAACAAACTGATGTCCAATGAAACGGAATACTACTATTTATTAACTCAATCAATGGAAGAGCAATTCTTGCAAAGTTGCGGAAAAATTTGCAATAGTATCCCGCCAAATTGAGAAAGGAACAAACATTTGATACAGTGGTCGGGACTTCCCAGAACTTCACCACTTCCACCTTTTTTGAATCAACCTCAATTATGCCACCACCAACTATATGTCTGAGAAAGTTTACGCGCAATTGTCCAAAAGCGCATTACTTTCCTTAGCATACAATTGGTGTTCACGCAATTTCTAAAACACCAACTCCAAGTGTTTCAAATGATCCTCCAACGTTTCACTGAAGACTAGAACATCATTGATATATAGGACAACAAATACGTCTAAGTAATCTCCGAATATTCTATCCATCATAGTGCTAAACGTTGCCAGAGTATTGCATAACCCAAATGGCATAACCAGGAACTCATAAGATTCATACCGAGTCTTAAAGGCTGTCTTCTCCAAATCCTGATTTGCTAGCTGTATTTGATGATACCCGGATTGCAAATCGAGTCGCGTAAAATACTTAGCCTTTAAGAGTTGATCAAACAAGTCATCAATGCGAGGCAAAGGATAATTGTTTTTGACTGTGATCTTGTTGAGTGCCCAATAGTCGATACACATCCTCATCGTTCCATCCTTTTTCATAACAAAAAAGATTGGTGCTCCATAAGGTGACTTGCTTAGTCAGATATGACTTTTATCAAGAAGTTCTATGAGTTGCTTTTTGAGTTCAGCCATCTCCTTGATGTTCAAATGATACAGAGATTTCGTAGGTGGTTTAGAACCCAAAATAACCTTGATTTGATGATCAACCTCACGGCTAGGAGGTAGCCCTGATGGCAAATCCTTCAAGAAGATATCTTGATTCCGCGCTAACAACTCTAATATCTTCTTTGGTATAGGATCAACTCCATCACCAATTCGAACTAAGTCACCCACACTCTTAGCTTCCATCACTTGAACCCAAAAGGTTCAACATCCCTTCTTAGCTGCTTTTTGAGCGGCTCTCACAGTCAGGAACTTTGCATCCCAATCCTTTGAGGAGTGCTTTTGCAACTGGAAGGACACATTGGGATGTCCTTTTGACTTTAACGTGATACGACTTTGTTCAGCACCATAAATCCTTTTTATATATTTGTTGAAGAAGTCCATATCAAACACCATCTGAAAATCTAGTATCTTCAACGCTACCAAGTTCACTCTTTCTTTCCTCTTGGATATTTTTATTGGAACATCACTTACAAATTTTCTAGTTACTTGCCCACCTTCCACAAACCAAAAATGCATAGGTGATATTTGCTTAGCATTCAATCCTAACAACTTAACTAAGTCTTCAGATATCACGCTGTGTGTAGCTCCCGTGTCAATTATCACTCGAATTCGGTGTTCACGGACAAAGCCTACTAGATACATCAACGGATCAGTGTTTGCATTGATTGTGAGAAAAACTTGAGGAAAGAAACAAAAGTAACTCACCTCCTCTTCCTCATAGTTTGCATTGACCAACTCGTCAACCCTTTCAACTTCACCACCACTGTCTTCCCTCATGACATTAATATGAGACCTTGTCTTATGCTTGTTGGGACATTCCGAGGACCTATGTCCTAACTCTCCACAATGGAAGCAATGACCCACACTACCCATTCCGCTAAGAGCAGGTTTTACAGGTTGTTACTACTTGTACCCACTAGGAGAGGGCCTAGGACCAGAAAAAGCTGTTGGTGGTCTCCAACCACCACCACCTTTGTTAATCGTAGCTTGTGAGCCTCTAGGGCAAAACCTGCCTTCCACCCTCTGTTTCCGGTCACCTTGTTTATTCCTAGAATTCTTATTCTTGTCCGAGGTACTAGCATATGGCTGCTAATATTGTTTCATAAGAGAGTGACTAAAGGCAATTTGCTGCGCTGCCTCCTTACACTCCAGGTACATTTTTGGCTTAAACTTCAAAATCTCATTGTGAGAAAGTGAACTTAAACCCTCAAGAAAATAACACCGTCACTCATATTTGCAATCATAATGCGTTTTTGAGCAAACACATTAACGTAATGTATGAGGTCCCCTCGCTGCTTTAATTGTCGTAGCTCCACGCAAAGTCTCAGACCATCATCCAACAAGTATTCTTTACAGATACGAGACCGCATCTTAGTCCAACTTCAAGTCTGCCCTTTTTCAGCACACACCTGGTGCCACCAAGTTTTGGCATGATCGGTAAGAAAGGATTGTGCACACGCAACTTTCGTATGATCATCTACATCTGCCGCTATGAAATAGTTTTCCATATCGTAAACCTAGTCTTCCAAAACCTGATAGTCCCGCATGCCTTTGAAATTGGGCGGTTTTGGAGGCTTGAACTTTGAATCGTGCAATCGGGGGCAGTTGCAGAACTTCATCATTCTCAGAACTTGAAGAGGAGTCCAGTTGCTTAGTTTTAGCTGGTTTAGCCACCTCAACTTCTTTCTTCCTCTTCTTGTTCTCCTTCTTCAATTTGCGAATCTCTCTGCACAAATTCTCAATCTCGACTTCCTGAGCCATATGCTACAGTGCTGCAGCATCTGGCTCTTCCTCTTCCAACTCAACCTCAACCTCAACTTCTTCTGCAGCATCTCTAGCAGGAGTTTCCTCCTCTTGATTCGCCTGTCTAGAGGTTTCAGCATCATCAATACGGTTCCTTTTTACCATCCCGCTAGCTGCATGCGTGCCTCTATTAGTAACTAAGCATGCATACAACGTTCTTACCGAATGGTGCAATCCAACTAATCCTACACTGGTCGCTTTGGATCTACTAGAAAAGTCTCTGCATATGCAACTTGAGTCGGAAAATTTGACAAAAGTTGGATAGGAATCGCTGAGAACTTCCTTTTGATACCAAATATAGCACACATGAATTTGGAGCCGAACGCCAAGCTTGTTACGCTACAAAACGAGGGTCCGGTACAATCCCACGAGCTCTAACTCCCCGTATCTAGCACCTACATGCAAAATGGTGTGAGACGGAGTCTGGCACAATTTTGGCATAACGGTGGCCTCACACGAGGAGGAGGGTACCCCACCGACTAGAGTAGCGTGGAGCTTGGGCTTAGACCCAAGCCGGACGTAGAATAAAGAGCGACACAACCCAGCGGGAGCCAAACTAATATCTTAGGTAGTCGAACATGCAATCCAACCACTATCCCTACTATACATTTGGAACCCCCCATAGCCCCCCACTCCCCCTCCCTGAGGAACACATGTTTTGGGCTTTCACCCCAAACCTCCCTTAGTACCAGGAGTTAGTCTCTGGGACAAGCTCAAAACTTACTAAATGTGGAATATCCCTAAATTGTGAATTTGGACGCAGGACGAACACCATTGTGTTCAGGCCGATCTGTAGATATGCCAAATGAGCGAATCTAGACACTTTCTATAAATAGCATTTGGAACCGAAATGAGACTAACACAAAAGGCATGATAACAAAGGTGTTTGGTAGATATGGTAAGCTTTATCCAGCGATATTGAGAGACTAGTTTCAATACACAAGGGTTTTTGTCAAGTTAGTGCAAGACAGAGAGAAAGAGAACTAACAAGCCGGGCCAAGTATGCTTGGCAAAATAAACACTTAAGAATTCCTTCTTTATGCTCGTTTGGCTAAGTATAGATGCTAAATTTAGTTTACTAACACTTGGACAAGAAGGGCTAATAAAGAGAACCAACAATACCAACCTTCTACCGTCGTGGCAATAAAGAAAGAGTGTCCATAAGGATTGGCCAACAAGTATCTTTTGATACCCAAAGTCATATTCACAACAGTGAGTTACTTCTTAAGTTCAACCATCTCCTTGATCTTCAAGCCTTGGAGCTTGAGTAGGTAGTTTAAAACCTAGAACAATTTCAATCCAATAATCAATCTCACGACTAGAGAGTAGCTCTAATGACAAATCCTTTAGAAAGATATCCTAATTCTGTGAGACACAAAATCCCTAGGCCCCAAAGTAGAGCCGGAAAGGGTGCCACGTGGTAGTGGCCGAAGCGAGAGCCAAACGAGCGTAACACGTTTGGACCAAAAGCTCCGACTTGAAAAGTCAAGAGCGGGAGTGGAACTCCCAACGAAGTGCTCGAGGAACGAGCACGAAGCGAGCAAAAGGCGAGGCTCCAAAAAGGGACCCAAAAGGACCAACACATGACACGTGGGAGTGTCCGAGATGGACTCGAGTTGGAGTCCGAAGTGGAGTCCGAAGTGGAGTCCAAGATGGACCCGAGTTGGAGTCCGAAGTGGAGTCCGAGATGGACCCGAGTTGGAGTCCGAAGTGGAGTCCGAGATGGACCCGAGATGGAGTCCGAGATGGAGTCCGAAGTGGAGTCCGAGGTGGACCCGAGATGGACCCGAGTTGGAGTCTGAAGTGGAGTCCGAGATGGACCGAGATGGAGTCCGAGATGGAGTCCGAGATGGAGTCCGAGATGGAGTCCGAGGTGGACCCAAGATGGACCCGAAATGGAGTCCGAGATGGAGTCCGAGATGGAGTCCGAGATGGAGTCCGAGATGGACCCGAGATGGAGTCCGAGATGGAGTCCGAGATGGACCCGAGATGGACCCAAGATGGAGTCCGAGATGGAGTCCGAAGTCGAGACCGAGACTGGGACCGAGACCGAGACCGAGACCGAGACTGAGATCGGGACCGAGACCGAGACCGAGGCCGAGGCCGAGACGGAGCCCGAGCCCGAGTCCGAGTCCGAGTCCGAGTCCGAGTCCGAGTCCGAGTCCGAGTCCGAGTCCGGAGCCTGAGAGGGTGAAAGCCCAAAGCGTTCGTCTCCCAGACCCTGGGGGGTTTGGTGAGCTCCAAAAGTATAGTAGGGGGGAGGACTGCAGTGGAGCCAGTTTGGCCAGGAAAGGCCAGTTTGGCCCAGGAAGGCCGGACCCAGTGTTGGGTGATGAGCTGCCCACTGGGAAGTCCAAGACTAGAGTGAACACAGACCGACAAGCGGGGTAGCTTGGCGAAGTGTTCAAGAGCCGGCTCTAGTTCCCCCGGGAGATCGACTGGCCGATGCTCCCAGTCCAAGTGTGGGTGGCACTACCTACTTGGATACCTGGTGTGGCTCAACGGAACCCGCTCTAAGCCCATGGCTAGAGCACCCAAGGGCAGAAGGCGAGGAGAGTACCCAGGTGGCTCGCGTAAGGCCACGGTGTTCCGAAATGTTGTCCCAAAGGCCGAGACTGTGGAAAGGAAGAGGAGCAGTCCTCTGGGGTAGTGACCAAGGACACAGTCGTGTGGTGAGGAAGTCCCAGAGGACCGTGGGACTTAGTGGTCGGGCCTGTGGGTCTCGATCCAGTGGCAGTGTTGGCAAACACGGCCAGGGGCGGAAAGGGACTTAGTGGGGACTGACAGAGGGATATTGGGGAAGGCTATTCCCCTTGTCGGTGGGCATCCTAAGGATGCTAAGGAGTGGATCTGAGATGACCACTCACGGATGGTTTGCCTAGTCTTGGAGAGCCAAGACGGTGATGCAAGTGGTATTGGACTACCAGTGTGGCAAAGGTGATTGGGCATGGCCTTAGCGTAACGGGCTGCTATGTCGGTGGTACCTTTGAGTGTCGGTCATGGGATCGGACACGTGGAGCACTTGGACCAAGTGCAAATGTTGAGTGCCATGGATGCCATTCTTGGGGCTAGCAAGTCCCAAGTCCTGGATTGGACTCATGGAGGTTGTGAATGAGACTCCTCCAAGTGGTCAGAGTTGTGGTTAAGTGACTAAAGTAGAATGGAAAATTTAGTCGCTTACAATTTGGTATCGGAGCTGTTCCTTAGTCCGACTTTTATTGGTGCTCAAGTATATCACCACTAGTGTTGGCATCGGAAGGTCCGAGGAGTGGGCCTATCCTTGAGGAGTAGCAAGTCGGGAAGACATGGCTCTCCATTACAGTTCATGTGTGAACTTGTAGACGAGGTGGTGGATAGAAAAGGGCCAATAATGGAACGACTTTGGGATCTTGGGAACAGTATATGGTTTTCCTCAAAGAGTTGAGGATGTGATCTAGATGAGCGTTTGACTTAGCAAACTGGCTAATGTAGTTGCGGTAAACAACTACAGTTGGGATCACGGGAAAGATAAAGACTCCAAAGCAATAAAGGAGTCACAAGATTTTCCTCATATAGTTGAGGTTGGTGCTCATGAATGTGAGACCAGAAGTAATGACCGTGGGAGGTCAAATACGGAAGAGGACTCAAGTCCTTGAAATGGTAGCTAGGGCTACCTTTAATAAATGCTGGAACAACCCAAGGAGTTGGGGGGTGTACTTAGGGATGAGTTGGTGTTCTCATCACATGGACAAGTAGTCCTAAGGGGCAAAGGTTGCCCCCAGAGAACAAAATCAAGTGTCGGAGTAACACTTGTGAAAATAGTCCTTTTGAGTAGGACAGGAATGCAAGAAGTGTATTCCAGTGAGCTAGTGCCTCACAAGTAGGACCTTACGGGTCTGTGGATTAACTAAGTCCAAAACTGCTGGATGACTCAAGTAGAGTCAACGGATGGTCCTAAAAGGACTAATGGAAGCATTTGGACTGAGGTGTGTTGTACCCCACAAAGGATGGGAGGGGATCATAGGATCCAAGGATGAGAACAGAGGGTATCTCATCGATGGCAAAATGTGCCATGCTAAAGTTATGGAAAAGGTGTTCCCAGAAGAAAAAAAAAAACTTTGACATAAAGTTGTGTGTGACCTCTATGGTGCAGTGCTAACGGATGGTTGGCATGAGAAAGAGCGGTGTTGGTCTTGGCAAAGACTTAGACACGAAGGGGAAATGTCATAGAGGTAGGCTCGTGGAGCCGATGGTGTGGAGACACCAAATGTGCCAAGGTGTGATACCTTGAGGCTATGTTGGTGGGTTCATGAGACCCCTTGCCAAAGGAATCCCAATGGAAATGGGAATAGCATAGCCTAAGCTGCAGAGCATGCAGTTGGAGTGTGGTGACCCAGATAATGATGGAGGTGTGGAAGCACTAGCAATGAGTTGTAGGACTTGACAACTACAAGGCAACTAAGCAAGAGGTGCAAAATAACTGGTTAAACGGGTAGAAGGTAGCTACCCAAGACTTCTTAATAGCATAGGGAAGTTGGATATACCCTTACGGGGGATAAGTTGCTTGTGTTGCGATATAGTAAGTCAATGTCATAAAAGGAAATACTCATTGTCAAGAAAGCCATCATTGGGACACCCGAACACTCTAGAACACCAGAAGGTGGTGTTTGATGTCGCGAGGGCAATGGATAAAGCCCAAGGGACTAAGTCCCTAGCGAATGATGGATAGAAGGTGCTATCCAAATGTCCAAGGTTGCGGAGACAGGAGAGGACTGTCTACCCGAGTTGGACAAAGCCAAAAATGGAATTTTGGCAAGGCTAGTGATGGGCATGTAAAGGCCCATAAGCAACAACGTAATCCCGGTGTGTGGGATTATAGGGTGAGCATACCTGGATTGAGGAACCACTCCCTAGGCTATTGGGTAGGTTCATCCCTAAGAATACTTGCTAAAGCATGATAGAAAGTGCAAAGCTATCCTCCTGGTCTGGAGGAGAATGACCAAAGGAAAGGTGTGAAGCCAAAAAGCAAGAAGTAAGGGGATAGAACCGAACCGTAGGAATCAAAGGGCATAACCAAGGTTGGTTATGCCAGCTGGAAGTGGAGAATCAAGTGGGGGCTCGAGGGTGTTGCCGCTAGCAACCGTGATGCCATGGAGAGTCTAAAATATGGAATTGTCCATGTTAGACTATGTGGCATTTGGAAGGCTTGCAAAAAGGGAGGCCTTAGCAAGCTGAGGGACAGAGTTCCTTCAAGGTTCCCAAAGACGATTCTAGGTAGCTTAGTACCTAGAAAGGCCAAGTGTAAATGGTTCATGGAACGCGCGAAATCAGAGTGGCGCAGCAGAAGCGTGGTCTTGAAGCTTGCCATGAGGCAAGGCTATCAAGGTTAGGGAAGTAGTTCCTGAGTGTTCAAAGAGAGGGCTTTGAACGAAAGTCGATGGTCAAGGACTTTCACGCTTATGCAGGAACCATGTTACAGTGGTCGGAGGACTTGCCAAGCGAGATTGGCATGTCGGGGGAACAAATACCCTAGTTGAAGGTGATAACTTCAAAAAGGGTGGGCCATGGGGCCGAGCATGGAGGAGTCCATGCATGATCACAGACATGTCAAGTGAGAGGACTTGGCAGTGTGGAGGAACTAGGTTCCTAAGCTGTGATCTGTAGCGCGCTTTAAAAATAAGTTGGTGCACCGGCGTGGGGAGTCACGCCAGGCATCTTGTGTGATGCCGTCCGTAGATGCATATACGGAGGTTGGGTTCGAGTCCCGACCCTCTAGTGCTTGGGTTCGAGTCCCAAATCACTAGGGCGTGGTGATGGTTTGGAATATGAGGACACTCATATTTCGGTGGTCATGGACTCTCAGTGGGGAGACTGGTTTGGGCACACCGCCAAGCGAGGGATGCCTCGGAGTCGTGATGCACGGTTAGATTGCTTAGTGTGAAAGCTCGGCATATCTAACTTGAACGCTTTGGTGCGAGTGGCACCAAGGACGTGGTGAGTGAGATGGGGACACCTAATCTCAGTTGCTATGGACCCTTGGCCGGAAGGGCTGGCTTGGGCGCACCGCCAAGTGTGGGGGATGCCCCCGGGGTCGTAGTTAACAAATTAAAGGTCTGGAAGACCTAATACCTATTGGCAAACCTGTTAAGGTGCCGAGGTGAGATCACTAGGTGATCTTGTGGCTAAATAAGGACAAGGTCCTTGTTTGGGTTAAGGAGTAAGGTTCCTAGTTCAAAGTGTTGATTTGAACTATTGATGATGGTGTGGCTTGGTCAAGGTGATCAAGTGGGAAAAGCACCCTAGGGAAATGAGCTATGTCATTGCGATGGCATAGTGTGTCCAAGGAAAGTAGTCTCTAAAGAGACCCATGGGAGGGTCACAAAGTTGGGCCGTGGATAGAGCCCACAGCAGAAGATGCTAAAGAGACTTACTAGGGGCAAACACCCTAGTCTTGGCAAAGCAGAGCCTTTGCTAAGGAATCACAAGAATACCTCAAGGAGGGAGGTAGAGATTCGATGTTGCTTGGTGCAACAATCAACGGATAGGAGCAAAAGATGAGTGGCCAAGATAGGGCCGTGGAATCCCTTGGAAGGAATCCAAGTGACAAAGTTAGGCGAGGAACACTAATGTGTTGGACGCTAACAAATTCCGGAAAAGGAAGTGTGTTTCCAAGGATGAATTCCGAATTGCTCTGATTTGGCGAAAGTGGAAGCTCCAAGGGAGGGAGCGGTAAGGTAGCCAAATGATAGGGCCATGGACAGCCCTAGCACAAAGTATGATAAATGGAACTTAGTGCCCAAGGTGGCACGAAATAGAAGAGAGGATGATGGTGCCCTCAAGTAATGAGCTTCCTAGGATGGGGAAGTGGAGTTGCACAATCTGTGCAATGCAAGGTGTTGGAGACACCTAGGAAATTGACTTCCAAAAGTCAAAAGAGTAAAAGTTCCAAGGTGCAAACGTTCAATAGATGGAAATTGAGACTACTTGAGAAGGAGTAGTGGGATTGACTTAGAGAAGGGTCTCTAAGAGGTTTAGCGAGAACTAAACCAATAAAAGGAGAAAACCACTATATGTGGTCCAATCAGTCTCTAAGTTGGAAAGACTGCCCTCCTTAGGGGATAGGTAAGGCATGGTGAGCCTTTGGTGTCAAACCATTGAGGAATATGCAAAAGGCATGGTGAGCCTTCAATGGCAAACCATTGACGAATATGGAGAAGGCATGGTGAGCCTTCAATGTCAAACCATTGACAAATATTGGCTAGGTGCCAAGGATGGAAATGGTAACACATGCGGGTGTTACTTTATAAAATGGTTTACCGTTCGATGAGGACATCGAACTTCGTCTATGGGTGGTGGAGTTGTGAGACACAAAATCCCTAGGCCCCAAAGTAGAGCCGGAAAGGGCGCCACATGGTAGTGGCCGAAGCGAGAGCCAAACGAGCGTAACACGTTTGGACCAAAAGCTCCGACTTGAAAAGTCAAGAGCGGGAGTGGAACTCCCAACGAAGTGCTCGAGGAACGAGCACGAAGCGAGCAAAAGGCGAGGCTCCAAAAAGGGACCCAAAAGGACCAACACATGACACGTGGGAGTGTCCGAGATGGACTCGAGTTGGAGTCCGAAGTGGAGTCCGAAGTGGAGTCCAAGATGGACCCGAGTTGGAGTCCGAAGTGGAGTCCGAGATGGACCCGAGTTGGAGTCCGAAGTGGAGTCCGAGATGGACCCGAGATGGAGTCCGAGATGGAGTCCGAAGTGGAGTCCGAGGTGGACCCGAGATGGACCCAAGTTGGAGTCTGAAGTGGAGTCCGAGATGGACCGAGATGGAGTCCGAGATGGAGTCCGAGATGGAGTCCGAGATGGAGTCCGAGGTGGACCCAAGATGGACCCGAAATGGAGTCCGAGATGGAGTCCGAGATGGACCCGAGATGGAGTCCGAGATGGAGTCCGAGATGGACCCGAGATGGAGTCCGAGATGGAGTCCGAGATGGAGTCCGAGATGGAGTCCGAGATGGAGTCCGAGATGGAGTCCGAAGTCGAGACCGAGACCGAGACCGGGACCGAGACCGAGACCGAGACCGAGACCGAGACTGAGATCGGGACCGAGACCGAGACCGAGGCCGAGGCCGAGGCCGAGTCCGAGTCCGAATCCGAGTCCGAGTCCGAGTCCGAGTCCGAGTCCGAGTCCGAGTCCGAGTCCGGAGCCTGAGAGGGTGAAAGCCCAAAGCGTTCGTCTCCCAGACCCTGGGGGGTTTGGTGAGCTCCAAAAGTATAGTAGGGGGGAGGACTGCAGTGGAGCCAGTTTGGCCAGGAAAGGCCAGTTTGGCCTAGGAAGGCCGGACCCAGTGTTGGGTGATGAGCTGCCCACTGGGAAGTCCAAGACTAGAGTGAACATGGACCGACAAGTGGGGTAGCTTGGCGAAGTGTTCAAGAGCCGGCTCTAGTTCCCCCGGGAGATCGACTGGCCAATGCTCCCAGTCCAAGTGTGGGTGGCACTACCTACTTGGATACCTGGTGTGGCTCAACGGAACCCGCTCTAAGCCCATGGCTAGAGCACCCAAGGGCAGAAGGCGAGGAGAGTACCCAGGTGGCTCGCGTAAAGCCACGGTGTTCCGAAATGTTGTCCCAAAGGCCGAGACTGTGGAAAGGAAGAGGAGCAGTCCTCTGGGGTAGTGACCAAGGACACAGTCGTGTGGTGAGGAAGTCCCAGAGGACCGTGGGACTTAGTGGTCGGGCCTGTGGGTCTCGATCCAGTGGCAGTGTTGGCAAACACGGCCAGGGGCGGAAAGGGACTTAGTGGGGACTGACAGAGGGATATTGGGGAAGGCTATTCCCCTTGTCGGTGGGCATCCTAAGGATGCTAAGGAGTGGATCTGAGATGACCACTCACGGATGGTTTGCCTAGTCTTGGAGAGCCAAGACGGTGATGCAAGTGGTATTGGACTACCAGTGTGGCAAAGGTGATTGAGCATGGCCTTAGCGTAACGGGCTGCTATGTCGGTGGTACCTTTGAGTGTCGGTCATGGGATCGGACACGTGGAGCACTTGGACCAAGTGCAAATGTTGAGTGCCATGGATGCCATTCTTGGGGCTAGCAAGTCCCAAGTCCTGGATTGGACTCATGGAGGTTGTGAATGAGACTCCTCCAAGTGGTCAGAGTTGTGGTTAAGTGACTAAAGTAGAATGGAAAATTTAGTCGCTTACAAATTCCTTGTCAATAACTTCAATATTTTCTTTGGTATAGGATTAACTTTATCACTAATTTAAACTAGGTTAATATCACCCTTAGTTACCATGGCTTGAACCCAGAAGGTTTGACATCCTTTTTTAACTACTTTTTGAGTGGCTCTTGCAATTAAGAATTTAGCATCCCAATTCCCTAAGGAGCACTTTGCAATTGGAAGGACATATTAAAATGTCTTTTTGACCTCAATATAATACAACTTTGTCCAGCACTATATATCCCTTTGATATATTTATTAAAGAAATCCATACCAAACACCATTTGAAAGTTTTGTATCTTTAACATTACAAAATCCAATCTTTTTTTCATCTTAGATATCTTTATTAGAACATCACTCATAAATTTCCTAGCTACTTGCCCACCTTGTGCAAATCGGAAGTGTATGGGTGACATTTGCTCAACTTTCAATTCTAATAACTTAACTAAGGCTTTGGATATCACGTTGTGCATGCCTCCCATGTCAATCATCACTCGGATTTAATATCCATAGACAAACCTACAAAATACATCAATAGATCAATGCTTGCATTAACTCTAAGAAAAGCTTAAGGAAAGTAACTTACATTTTCTTCCTTTTAATCTACATTAACCAATTTTTCAACTCCTTCAGCTTCACCACCACCATCTTCCCTCATAACATTGACATGAGACTTTATTTTATGTTTGTTGGGACATTCCAAGATCCTATATTCTGCCTCTCCATAATGAAAGTAATGACACATATTACCTATTTTGCTAAGAGCAAGTTTTGCATGTTATTGCTACTTGTACCCACTAGGAGGAGGAACAAAGGGTCCAAAATCAGAAGAAGCTACTAGTGATCACCAACCACTAGTAGCTTAACCATTGCCTGTGAGCCTCTAGAGTAGAATTTCCCTTCCACTCTCTATTTTCGGTCACCTTGTTTATTCTTAGAGTTCTTATTTTTGTTCAAGATACCAATATATGGCTACTGATACTGTTTTATGAGTGAGTGATTAAAAGGCAACTTTTTTTGCTACCTCCTTACACTCCAGATATGTCTTTAGCTTAACCTTCAAAATCTCATTGCAAAAAAATAAATTTAAACTTTTTAAGAAATAACTTTAAGCATCTTCATCACTTATATTTGTAATTATAATGCACTTTTGAGCAAATGCATTAACATAGTGCATAAGGTCCCTACAATGCTTTAACAACCACAACTCTGTATGAAGTCTCAAACCAAGATTAAACCGAGGCACCACCAAGTTTCGGCATAATCGCTAAGAAAGGATTGGGCATATGTAATCTTTGTATGATCATCCATGTCTGCTACTATAAAATAATTTTCAATATCGTAAACCCAATCTTCCAAAACTTAATAGTCCTGCATCCCTCTGAAGTTGGGTGGTTTCAGGGGTTTGAACTTTGAAACTCATATAACTAGCGGTAGTTATAAAACTTCACTATCCTTAAAACTTGAATAGTTGTTTAGTTACTTAGGTTTAGCTGGTTTAATTGCTTTATTTTTTTTTTTCTTCTAATTATTCTCTTTATTCAATTTATGAACTTCCTTTCACAAATGTTTTATCTCAATGTCTTAAGTAGTATGCTGTAGTACTGCAGCATTGGGCTTTTCCTTTTATAACTCAGCCTCTACCTCTTCTATAGCATCTCTAATAAAAATTTCATTCTCTTGATTTGCTTATCTAAAGGTTTCAATATCATCAGCATAGTTCTTTTTGCTATCTTACCAACTACATACATGCCTTTATCAATAACTAAACATGTATACAATGTTCTTACTGAATAGTGCAATTTAACTAATCCTATATAGGTTGCTTTAGATCTACTAAAAAGGTCTCTATATATGTAACTTGAGTCAAAACAAAAAGTTGGATAGGAACTGCTAAAACAATTCTTCTAATACCAAATGTAGCACATCTGAATTTGAGTTGAAATCTAAACCTATTGTGCTACAAAATGACAGTCTAGTATGCATTTAATATCCCCTATAAGCACCAACTCCCCGTATTTAGGTCTTACATGCAAAACAGTGTTAGATAGTGTCTGACATAATTTTAATATACCGGTGGCCTAACGCAAGGAAAAAGGTACCCCACCAACTAGAGCAACATAGAGGTTGAGCTTAAACCCAATCTAAACATAGAACAAGGAGCGATATAACCCAATAAAAGCCAAACTAATGTCTCAAATAATCACTTATGTTTCAAATCATTATCTCTATTATACATTTAAAATCCACCACAACCTTTATACTAATTTGACCATGTACTAAATGTAGCACATATGAATTTGGAGCTAAAATCCAAGCCCATTACGGTATAAAATGAGGGTCCAGTATGCACTCAACATCCCCTATGAGCACTAACTCCCCGTATCCAGCTTCTACATGCAAAACAATGTTAGAAAATATTTAGAACAATTTCAACATACCAGTGGTCTAACACAAAGAGAAGGGTACCCCATCAACTAAAGCAACATAGAGCTTAGGCTTAAACTTAAGCCAAATGCAAAACAAAGAGTGACACAATCCAACACCAAACTAATGTCTCAGATGGTTACTTATGTTTCAAACCACTATCCCTACTATTTATTTAAAACCCACCACAACCTTTATACTAATCTAACCAAGTACCAAATGTAGCACATCTGAATTTGGAGTTAAAATCTAAGCCTATTACACTATAAAATAAAAGTCCAGTAAGCACTCAATATCCCCTATGAGCACTAACTCCCCGTATTCAGCTTCTACATGCAAAACAATGTTTGATATAATTTTAGCATACTAGTGATCTAATGCAAGGAGAAGGGTACCCTATCGACTAAAGCAGCATAAACGTTTAGGCTTAAACTTAAGCCAGACGTAGAACAAAGAGCAGCACAATCTAACGCTAAACTAATGCCTCAGATGGTTGCTTATGCTTCAAACCACTATCCCTATTATTTATTTAGAACCCACCACAACCTTTATGCTAATTTGGCCAAGTACCAAATGTAGCATACTTGAATTTGGAATTGAAATTCAAGCCTATTTTGCTATAAAATGAGGGTTCAGTATGCTCTCAATATCCCCTACGACAACAACTCCTTATATCCAACTCTTGCATGCAAAATAGTGTTAAATAATATTTGGCATAATTTCATCATACCGGTGGCCTAATGCAAAGAAAAGGGTACCCCACCGACTAGAGCAACATAGAGCTTGAGTTTAGACCTAAGCCAGACATAAAACAAAGAGCAACACAACTTAATGGAATCACTTATATTTCAAACCATTATCCCTACTATACATTTGGAACCCCCCCTCCCCCCTTACGAAATGCATGCTTTGGGCTTTCACCCTAGTCTTACAAGTTAGTCTTTGGACAAACATGAAAACTTACTAAATATGGAATGGAATGGTGCTAGATTGCAAATTAGGCCACAAGAAGAACACCATAGGGTTCAAGACACTCTCTATATTTTGTAGATATGCCTCTTGAGTAGATCTAAACATTTATCATAAATAATATATGGAACCGAAACAGAACCAATACATAGGCTTGGGTAATATGGTACAATACTATATAATGATATTGAGGGATTACACTCAATATGTAAGGGTTTTTATCACTAGCCAATATAAGATACAATAAAATGGGAACTTCTTATTGAGCTAAGTATACTTAGCTAATAGCACATAAGAATTCCATCTTTATACTTGTCTAGTCTAAGTACACTCTAGATATCCAATTACCTTCACTAGCACAAGAGGGATTGATAAAGGAATCTAATTGTATAAATCTTTTACCATTATGGCAGTAAGGAGAAAATGTCTATAAAGATTAGTTGACAAGTATATTTCGATACTTGAAATCATATTTGGGACAAGTGTCAAAAAAGCACTCTTGGAAGAGCTATGACTCTCAACTTTTGTTTACAAGGGCATGAAATTGTAGAAAAGTGTAGTGGATTGTAAACAATTAAAGAAAATAACTCGAAAGACAATCTATAAAGGTTTAAATATAAAAGGAAAGTGCCCATAAATATAAATGTACCTTCCAATGCGTTAAGGGTTTTGGGATACTTAGGTTAAATGTCCTTAAATTTGAGTAATGATTTCTTGGGTAGTTCAAATTCAAAAGTTGACACTTCTCTTTGGTCAACATCCAAGACCCATATTAACTGACCCTCCTAACCTTCATCCTCATCTAACACTATATATAGGAAGTCAAAATCACTCTATTTGTCCTCTATATCCTATATTCCCTTCCTTGAAGGAAGAAAAGTTTTAATGCACCAGTTCCATTAGGACTTTGTCATTTATGTTAGGTCTCACTCCACTACTACATTTATTCAGCCTCATTATGTTAGGGTTAAATATTCTGTTTAAACTTGCTATGTTAGTCCTCACTCCACAATTTATATTATTCATCTTTGCTTCACTACTATATCTATTTGTCCTCACTTTATCTTTGGAGTTGGACTCCTATCTATCCCTTTTACCCCCTCTAAAGAAGAAAAAAAAGTTTGAAGCATCAGAAAAAAGGAGAAAGTGAGAAATATGAGGAGAAAATATTGTAGAAGAAGAAAAAGTGGATAAAAAAAGCATTGGAAGAGGAATTTTTATCAAGGCAAAAATGGGAAAATTAAAAAAAAAGTATTTAAAGCTTGGAAAACGACCTCCTAGTATAAAATACTTCAAACACCACAAGATAAATAAAAAATTTACATGGTTTAACCTCCTGAACACACAACTCACCACTTGAGACAAGAAAATCAATAAAAAAGTTTATACCCTTAAAGAAACACATAAACTCTCAGTAGCAATGTTAAAATAAAAAATAGTGCCATCAAGTTCCTCTCCACAACAATATATTGCTTCTTTGTCAATTGCCAACATAATAATGGAATTTTAGTCTTTATGATGCAATATGATCAATTTTTTGCATACAGACTGGACAACCTTGTCCCTTGCCTTCTCCTCCATCTACTCCACATCACCATACTCACTCAAGATCAAGGAGGCAAAAGATTCAAACAAGATTCTTGAGATTCCATAAATGCCTAACTTGGAGGAGAACACAATTTTTGTGGAGAATGACTTTCTTGAGACAGATCCTATTACAAGGACACAAGAGGACACTTTACAATACTTTCTCACACAACTAGAAGTGTTAAATCCAATTTTTCTTGGCTCAGAGATTCCACACAACTCTATCAACAAGAGCAAACTTCACATGAGTTTTCAAGTAAAAACAATAGCTTCTAAGCTTGTGGAGAACAAAGCCCATCCAAATGAGGTAGAGATGCAGCCTTGGCCACTAGATGAGGCCACTTCACTTGAGATTGACCCAACATTTTGTGATGTTGTACTAATTGTGCCTTTACAGAAAAGTCTCCAAAGCACATATACTTTACTATGTGACCTTATAAGCAATGATGAGAACACATTTGTAATGACTTAGAGGCTATTTTCAGCTATGACTTTTTCTTTACACCTTCTCTAACCCTCCATCATGGTCCACAACACTCTAATACAATAAATGGATGAGGTGCATACAGGCCAAAAACTTGCAAATTATTTATCAACCAAAAGTGGTGAGAGTAGCACCTTTTCTCCACCACCAACCCAGCTCTTTTCCAAAGCTTTTCCAGCCTTGGGATGTCACATTGGACCTCTTCAGCCACAAGATACTAGTGGTGGCATCACCCACAGTGATCATGGCATCTTTATGGCCACCAACACTTCATTTACCTACCAGATTCTTATGAGTGCTTTGGATTGAGTTCACTACTTTAGAGACACTTCCTTCCATACTATGTACAACAGTTTGAAGCTTCATGGACACATCTTTGCAATAACTTCTTTTCTATTATTCTTTTTATCCCTTGTTTTTTCTTTCTTTTTCTTTTCTTTCACCTCTTTTCTTCTCTCTTCTAGGACATGATCCTATAGGTGGAGCAAACATGAGCCTGAGCTTTCACCTTGAAGCTGCATCAACTCTTCTTGTTTGAGAGCTTATCCATTTCATGGTTTGCTACTCACGGTTCCTAAGTTTTTTTCATATGATTTTACTCCATCTATCATCAACATCACTCTTTATCACTCACAGTCACAATATATTCATTCCTCTACTTGCTACACCACTATTTACCACTCACTACAATTGCCTAATCCACATTTCTTCACTTTTCTCACCATGCATACATGATTTTAGAGATCCCTAGTAGACACACCAGGAGCAGCAAAATCTAAAGTGCCAAACTCAAGATATAACAAAAATTATCTCAATGCACAAGTACGGGCAAATCCAAGACACTTAGCAATTAATTTTTGAGAGCCATTTGGACTTGATGCACACAAGAGACTAGGCATGACCCAATCCCACATTCCTCTAGTAGTAGATGCCCTCAAAGACTGTGAGCATTTCCTTCTTCTACGACAAGCACACATACTGCTAACCATTTTGACTATATTCACAAGCTACCAGATCCCCTCCATAATCACTCCATTAAAATTAGCCATCACTATATTCTACCATTCATCTGCTAGACTGTTGTCTTCCATCATTCTTGAAGTGACTATTCTCAGGTAACACATTCACTTACATTACTTCATTCCCTTGGAACTTTGAGAGTAATTGAGCTATGTTTGAGGCACTTTTTAGAGGTGAAGAGGCTTTAAGTTAGAGTCTAGGTAAGTGGTTTTTCGACTTAATTTTATGTTTCCACCTTCTCGTTTATTTTTTTCCTTTGTTTTTTTTTCTTTTATTTATTTTATTTTCATTTTTCTTTTCTCCACTTTTGTCTCCTTTTGTTTTAGTGTCTAGTTCTTTTGTTAAGTTTTCCCATGTGATTTCCCCTTGATCTAGAACTCCAGACTTTTCCTTATGGTCACCTGTTAGGAGATGGCTTAGAGCTTTAAGTGAGATTCCCTGGAATATTCCACTTTTAAGGGGCATGAGCGCAGGGGTATATTCCCCTTCTTCCCCATATTCTAGGGCAAAAAGTTCATGTTTTGAGCTAAATTTCAAAGCATGAGAGAATGTTCTCCCCATTGTTGAAAGCCCTTCTAGAGATAGATTATTGTATGGTTTTAAATATTTTACTATATAGTTTCTCTATAAATTCAAAGCTCTAGAAAGTGATGTTAATACTAAGGCTAGTGTCATTCAAAAGCCTCAACAACCTACCTTGTAGTATAAGATGAGGTGAATAAAGACTTTCTAACATATTTAAATATGTTCTAAGCTAATTTTTATTGTAGAAGAATGCAAACAAAGAATGGTAACTTTGAAGCCTCTATAAACAAGCCTAAACACTTTATAAAAGATGAAATAGGTATTTTAATTTTCATTTAAGCTAGTAATATGTATGATTAATTTGGTTCTTGTGTGAGGCCAAATTTAAAAATTTAGACATAAATATTTTAAAAGGAATCCTCAAGCTACTCATTGAAAAGGAAGTTACCCTTCACAATATTAAATAGTTTTACAAGATGAAAGACAAGTTCTACCAACTACCTTGCGAAATAAAAACCAAAATATAAGAAAATTTAAAGTATCTTGCTAGACATGCTTTAAATGTTGGGCATTTGGTGATAGGAATATAGGTGATAAAAACCTGAAATGAGAGTATGTTAATTATTCAAAACATTGAAATATTTTATGAGATATATGGAAACATGTAAAAACTATATAGCTAAATCAAATCATAAATATATGTAAAATTAAAGAAAATTATTTTTCTAAACGACATAGTGAATTTAATAATTGACTATATAACTAACTATATCTTAAACACATATGTATTTATTTTTCAAAAACTAAATAAAATCCTAGATATTTTATCATTTGAAAAATCATATAGCATTTGATGAAAAAACAAAGTAAGACACTATACTAAAAAGTATTTGTCACACTAATACATAAACTATATAAAAAATATATATCTAAATCCAGATAAAGCACTATTATAAAAATCATTAAAAAATTATTTCAAACCTCATACGATAAAACTATATGCCAAACTAGATAATGTAATTTATATAGTTTTTTCATATTGGAAGTCCTATTTATATCACTGGGGTGTTCCATATAGTTAAATTTGGAGAAACCACGTCAGTGGGCTGTTGTGTGCCACCACGATTTATTATCATCCTAAATGCCTTGGTGCTCAGGCAGATTCTTTGCAAGTTCAAGAGGCAATCCAAGGTGATCTTGATTGTGGTGGAGGAAATTTATTTGCAAGATGATATTCCCTGCGGCAGTCCTCTATGTTCCTCATGTGCTTCGTAATTGCCTCGTTTACCTCCTGATGCATTGCATTACCTGGTAATACTGGAGCGAGCTCCTTAATCTTCTTTTATCTACATTGTTTGAATTAATTCCTTGGATTTCTGCTCTAGCTTCCAAATGCTGATGCTGTTATCCAATTCTGAGACATACTGGAGCTTCTGCAATTCTCTGCTGTGATATTTCTCACGTCTGTTCTGAAAGAGATGCGTTCTTTTCTACTGTCTCACTTCCTTTCCGGGATTGCTTTTGTTCATGAGACCATTTGTGTGTCATGCATTGAAGGTGCAAGAAAAATTAGGCCGCAAAGGCTACGGTAAATTTATCGTTCTTGGTTTCTCCAAGGATGTTCTTATAGCTACATCATTTATCAACGATTGGCATTGCATATATACTTGGCTATCACGCTGTCTAAATGAAGTCACCGTATGGTCTGCCAATCACATCAGCAAAGTGATATAAGGATTAAGTAACAAAAGGAATTCTTGATGCTTACACTCTCTTTTGCTTTAAAATTTTCTAATATTTTAAAGATTTAAAACTTTTAATTCATAATAATTTTCTTAGTAAATTCTCATATATCACAGAAGTTTTTAATCCAATTGTCCTGACAATACTGAAGTTGGAGACCTCTTGACTTTAACGAAAAGCTTGTCTGGACGTTTCAAAACTGTCTGGCTTTCAAATCACATCGTGCACACTCGGTGACAGATAGCATCTAGCATTTTTTTTCTACCTGGTAAATGGCTTCTCCAACACGGCAGTAAGATATCTCTCCATGAGCTCCGGCCCACGATCCAGCTTCTTCCCCACGGTCCACCGCAGCTTCTTGTAGCCCAGCCTCTCGATCATGGGGATGTAAACCTCGTTGAGCTGGTTCTCGATGCAAAAGAAGTGATCCAGCCAGAGGATCCCCCCGGGCCTGAGGATCCGATCGATGTCGAACAGTATGAAGTCGAGCATCCCCAGCGGGATCCAGTTGCTGAGGACGTGCATCGAGTGGACGATGTCTAGAGTGTTGTCGAAGAAGGGGAAGCGCTGCGAGACCGTGAGGTAGAGCGGGATCACGCCTCGAAGAGAGATGAAGCTGTTGAAAGGCCCGTCGAAGTTGAGCGTCGTGGTGACGATGGTCACGTTGTGCTCTCGCATCCTCACTGCAAACGTGCCGCTGCCCCCGCCAATGTCCAGACCGATCCGGATGGAGCCCCCGGGCTTGAACGATAGCACCTCTTCGATCGAGAGATCCAGGCCACCACCAGCAGTAGCACTTCCAGCCCAGCGCTCGGATTCCCTGCCTTCAAGATCGAAGCAGTCGAGGCAGTCGGCGAAAATACGCTTTTTCTTCCTGGCATTGAGGCACTCGAAGCTCTTGCAAGTGTAGGCGGTCCAGATGATGTTCTCGTCGGGTGGAGAAGTCCAAAACGACTTTGGCACAGGGAAGGGCTCCTTATAGCCGGCAGGCAATCTAGCGAAGCATCTCCTTCGAGGAAGAGGCTCACAGCCACCTGTTAGCAGCTTCTGAGTGAGAGATTCGTCGTCGGGGCAAAGCTCCCCAGCTTTGTACTGCATGTACTCTTCCAGATCTTCCTTGTGCATCAGGCAGGCGTGCCCGACTGGAGACGTAAGAGCGTCGGTCTTGAGCTGCGAGCTAAATCCCAGAGGGAGCATCTGTGGAGTGACCAGCTTCTGAAACTCATCTGCTCGTGGAAAGTCGTCTTTTTTGGATATAAAGCACTGGCAGTCATCTCCATCTCTAGGCCTGTCCCCTGCTGCTTTGCCTCTGGACAGTGCGTCCAGGAGAGATAAGGACTCACTTAACTCCTGCTTCACTCGAAGAAGTTCTCTCTGGGTTACCTCGAGATTGTCCAGTGCCTCGTTGAGCTTCGCGACTGAATGACTAGTATCTCTGCTTCCCGAGTAGAACAGCTCAGATCCGCTTGCCGGATGAATAGCAAAAGTGTAGAGCGTCAAGAGATTCGTAGCCACAAGCGCAATCAGCAACCACAGGCCATATGGAGCAATGCGGCTCTTGACACCATCGACCGACTTCGGAGATTCGGAGCTCATTGCGGCCTCTTCTGAAACAAATGAGCTCTCTAGAGTATAGCATACGGCAGTACTTAATATGCTGAACAAAAAGGAAAAAAAAAACATAAGTATGTCGAACTAATTCAGACACTTAGCTTTGAGGCACCTTTGGCTTGCTATCGAAGCAGGAGAACATCGTCAAGATTTGGAAGAACTGAGTTGTAGATTGAAAGGCAAGTATTAGTAAGTTGACTTTTAAGACTGCAAACACTTACCCGTTATTTACAAACCGAGAAGTCTACTACTGTAGGGGGTTATCTGGGGAGGACAATTGGGATGCGTTCTTTAACATTTCGGTTCTAAAGCTTGCATCTTTGGTAACACTACAAACCAGAGAATGACAGTTAGATTAGATATACATTTTGAACCGCTTACTTGTGATAGCTGACTGATGAAAACTTGTATAGACTTGCAAAAACAAGCAAGTGCAGTCCGATAGAATAGAAGAAAACAAACGTCCGGGCGTATCTGAAGAAGGGGATGAATGAAAAATGTTTCAGCGCAGATGACTTACTTATTTCCGAGCAAGAAGCGTCCGCTTAAAAGCGTAATTTTGTCTCTAATCCCCAGGTCTTTGTACTTCCGTTCTTTTTCCTTTCCAAATCAAGACATCAGCAACAATAGATGTTAAGTATGGAATAGCTACCTTTCTTGAAAACGCAGCGAAAGGGTTTATGTCATCTTCGTAAATTTTCTTGTACTTCGATTCAATATCTGAGACCATGCCACCTTCCAGATCATCGATTTTCTGAATTACGTGTAAACATTAGACAAAAAAAGAGTAAAAAATTATGGAAAACCTTCTTGGTTCCTCTAGAAAGAGGACGTTCCTTCGTATAGTCTTGAATATAACGTATTTTCTCATACAGCTTTAAGTTGTCCGCCTTGCACTTGTTTAATTCTGTTAAAAGGACAGCGTTTTTATCCCTTGTTTGTCTTAGCTCCTGCAAAGAAATGGTAAAGGACACTAAGATGATACTATTACAACTACCTCTTCTGATTCTCTTAGCCTTTGGCGGAAACGATCACGCTGGCTACAGATTACTTCCAGCATGGAGTTTGGTTCTTGAAACTGGTTTCCCGCTGCTTGACTGTTGTGCCCATGCTGTCCGTATACAAATGAATAAAAGCGACAGCGGCAGAGGACTAAAAGCTCATTACCTCAATAAGATCGGTAATTCCTGAGTCTGATAAGTCCCAGTCATCTATCTTGTTCGCCCTTCTGTCAGTGGAATTGTAACCCTGAAAGAAAAAGAAAATATCAGGAGCTTATGCTTTGCACGTCAGACCTTTAATATGTCTTCTTCAAGTTTTGAAATAAGCCTTCGTTGCCGTTCAACCTCCGCCTCTAACTCTTTGCTTTTTCCTTCAGCGGTATCTTGTGCAGTTTTCCTTTCAGAAAGTTGTACCTAGTTAAACATCGTCAGAAGGAAAAGTCAACAAGTTGCAATCCAGAGAACATGCCTTGATTTGTGTAAGTTCATGCTCCAGCTTCCGGTTTTTGTCCAATAGTAAGCTTTCAAGTTTACTTATCTCTTGTCCTTGCGCTGCAGCATCCCAGTCTTCCGTTTCGATTAAATTGTATCCAACCGCCTAACAAATGTGACTCATTTAAGTTTCACGTGCAGAAGACTAAACAAATACCTGAAGTATTTTCACTTGCTTCCTAAGATCATCCAACTGTTTAGATGTAGGTCTCTCTGCAAGTTCCTTTTGCAAATTTTGCAGCGTGTTTTCCTGCCAGTGCAACACACGTAAATAAACCATGACGACATAGTTTAACAGGTACCTTATCATGAATGTAGGCATTTAGCTTTCTGATCTCTGCAATGTGTTCATTCTTCTGATTTGAAAGTGCAGATTCCAAATTACGAAGTTCCGCATGCAGCTCGGAGATGATCTTTTCCTTTGCGTCCAAAGAAGCTTCCAACGTGTTACTCGTGTCCATGTCTTGCCTGCTCAAATAAGCATATCATAAAACAGATGAAGCTTGCATCGACTAGAGGGCTAGCACCTTGTTTTGAGTTCCTCTTCTTGGCTACCAGCAGCTTGCAATTGAGAACGTAAATGATCCTAATAAGTATTAAGTTAACTGTAGGCGGGGTTATAAACGCTGTGGGCATACCTTCTCTCGCTCAAGACTTAATAAGCGGCTTTGAGCTCTTTCAACCTCGTCACTTAAGAGAGTAAGTTCCGCTTGTTTTGCTGCACGCTCTTCCTCTGCAAACACCAAGAGATTCAGCATAGGCAAGGTAGAAAAACTCACGAACCAGATTGTGCTCGGAGCTCAAACAACTGGCTCTGTCCAAACTCGTGCAACCGCTGCATACTTTGCACGCTATCGTGCGCAGCCCGTAACTGTTCCTGAAGAGAGCTTTCTCTGCAAGTGATGCATATAGAGTCAGATACTAGAAACTACGTCGCCAATACCATACCTTTCCTTGAGAACTTCAAGAATCTTCTGGTTCTCCTCGGCCAGATTGCGCTGTTTCATTTCCACAAGCTCCTTTACCTTTTCTTCCATCTGAAAATGATTCCACAAGATAATAAGAAGCCGTTATAAACGTTAGTGACTCACTTGTAGCTCAAGCTGCCTGTTCCTTTCCTCTAGCCTGCGCAATGTGGCTTGTTGGTTCTTTAAATGAGCAGCTTCAGTCCTAAACTCTTCCAGCTCTTGCCGCATTTTCCTGTTCTCCGACTCCAGCTCCGAAACTCTTGCCGTCGACGTCTAAATCGCGGATAAAAATCGCCTTGTTTCATTAGACATAAACGCAAAAGGAAAAAAAAACACTTACAGTAGCATGCTCGAGTAGAGGAGCTGGATCAGGAGCTTCAAAAAGCTTT
>NW_003314461.1:22755-23998 GCF_000143415.4 Selaginella moellendorffii | reverse complement strand
ACTAGAACTTAGCTACACCATATAGTCATTTCTCCTCCCACCCATGGCTTGCTTTATAAACACGTAAATCTCTTCCAGTCCAATCTCCCACTCATTCTTTGCAAAAAATTTTGCAAATCTTCGAAGCCATTCTCTCTTTTCTCGTCAATCCTACCATGAAGATGGAGCATCGCAATCTCCACAAGGTGGACAATTCCGTGCCAAAATCCGAGCTCATCACGTCGCCATTCCGCAGCAGAAACGATCCAGAGAGCGCATCGCCACACTTCTCCCCGGGAGTCTTCCACACGCCAAGGTACTCCCCATCTCCATTCCGCCACCCGATTCGAACTCCAGCACGCTCGCCGCAAGTCGATCCCGGTGTCGATCCCCTCCACCCCAATGGCCACTTCCACTACTCCCACCGCGCGCCATGGCTGCGAGCTCTCGTCCTGGGCGCCAACGATGGCCTCGTCTCCACCGCCTCATCCATGATCGCCATGACCGGAGCTCGCAATGGCGCCGCGGTGCTTGCCGGCATCGCGGTCCTCGTCGCGGGCGCTTGCAGCATGGCGATCGGTGAGTACGTCTCCGTCTCCTCGCAGCGCGACACCGAATTGAGCGACATCGAGAAAGAGCGCAAGGAATTCCAGTCGGGCCCCGAGGCCGTGGCCAAGGAGCTGGAGGAACTCACGCAGATCTACGTCACGCGGGGGCTACACTATGGATTGGCGCGCCAGGTCGCCGAGGAGCTCTCGCGGGAGGATCCCGTGAAAATCCACGCGCGGGAGGAGCTCGGCATCGATGTGGATGATCTCGCCAATCCTATCCAGGCAGCGCTCGCGTCCGCGACGGCGTTTTCCTCCGGGGGGATGATTCCCCTGCTTGCCGGGGCGTTTGTGGAGGGATTCAAGCTCCGGATGATCGCATTGGCGGTGTCAACCAGCGCTGGGCTCTTCATTTTCGGGGCGATTGGGGCGTGGATGGGCGGGAGCCCGCTGCCAAAGTCGATTGCAAGGGTCGTGTTGGGAGGATGGATGGCAATGCTTGTCACGTTTGGAATATTGCGTCTCTTTAGCAAGGTAGCTCCCATCTAAAATTACTTGTGTGTCTATACGAGTGTGGTGGATCCAAGTAAATAGTTTTTCTTGTGTTTGCTTTGCTTGTGTGTAAACATTGTTTTTTACAAGTGAATGGGAAATCTACTCTGTAACTAGTGATTAATTAGAACACATAAGCCAACTTACTTCTACGTCGTTTTAGT
>NW_003314461.1:15942-17362 GCF_000143415.4 Selaginella moellendorffii | reverse complement strand
AGTGAATCATCTTCCGAGGCGTGTGGTTCTCCAAGGGATAAGGCTGCTACTTTCTGTTTTTTCAGTAAGTATTTTTCTGTTTGCTACTACTTGTTTGGTAATTTGGTTTGCAAGCTTAAGCTCTTGAAACTGATGAAATCTGGCACCAGGGGTGCTTGCCCTGAAAAGAGTCTTTCTTCTGAAAGGGTAGGCTGAGATGAGACCCTCACGACCTGATCAGGATAATTCCTGCGAAGGGAGTGTGCCGACGCTGTATTTTATTTTCCTGTGCAGGTTTTATGATGATCGCACAGAATCAAGCTTGTGGACCGTATCTCAGATATCCGACTTGAAGTGACTCTTATCGAGGATGATAATGGGAAAACCGAGCGCGTCCAACACTACCATCTTCAATGGTGTGAGCGACCCGGCATTTCCTTCCCGAATTTATTTTGTGTTTGGACTTCGTAAAAACTTAGAGCTAAGAATATTGTTTACTTTATTCTATTTTAAATTAGTATTGGCAAGGTTTAAACACGACACGTTCTTTTTGGGAGACTGATGTCCTAAATGACTAGTTTAAGCTGTTTTTCTGAGCTTGTGACCAGAACAAAGGGTACTTAAAAGAGCAGATTTTTGCATACTAAAAGTCCTTGTTGAGTGGACCCTTCGGCATCGATTCTACACCGGTTTACCTCTACCCTCATAGCCATCATCTCAGTAACAGGGTTCCTACAATAAAATATCATACCATGTAATTAAACAAACCCCGCATTCTCGTGGACTTGGCCGCGCGGGACGCGTGGATGACGCGCGGTACATTCTTGCCCCGTGCGACATGGACGCGCTGTGGAGGTGGCCGTGGATATAATAACTATAGACAACTCAAGTAGAAGACCGGAATTCATTTATTTGCTGCAAAGAGATTGATTGATGACGGGCAGAACGTAATGCTGAAAGTTCCTCCGGTTCCAGTAGCAAAAGTCTTGGTGTCGTCACCAGACCAGCTATAAGCATCCGGGCATGAGGCACGGACGTTCCGCGCGTACTGCGAGTTTGGATCGTTCCTGTTGGGACTGGCGCAAGTATTCCCATTCCTGTTCTGGGGAGGACAAGTTCCAGCATCCGCTCGGCAAGTCAGACCCCTGCCAGATCCAGTGATGCTCATCCCAGTGCCGATGAAGAAGCCATCCACGGCGCTGATGTCGTAGAAATCAAGGTTGCTGTTGCTGTTGATCGAGAACTCGGCCAGGAGGCCAGGAGTTCCAGTGCCGATGTTTCCCGCCCAGCGATTCGGAGGACTTAGTCGGCGAGATGCGCCGGGGGAGAGAGTGAATCCGGAGGTTCCAATCGAGGGGCCTCCGGCGTTCTCGCGGACGATGATGTTAAGCGAGCCCCCGCAGCGATTCACAACGTTGAAGGAAGTGGCTGCTGCGACTGA
>NW_003314461.1:12663-13781 GCF_000143415.4 Selaginella moellendorffii | reverse complement strand
CGAATGCAAGATGGGTAAACCAGATTAGTATACCAGTTACCATATTTCTGACATTGATCTCTACAGAATAGCATGCCGTTTATGGATGCAGCTTCTAAAAAGAGTGTGCTACGCTGGATAAAGAGGGTGAAAGTGTTTGCAGGCAAGAGATACACATTCTATCCTCGCAGTGGTTTCTTAACATCGAATTTCCAGATGTGGATGCAGGGTTCCATCCAACCCCAAGCAAGACGAAACTTGTGGAGGATCATCCTTTTACGACTGCGTTAAAGCAACTTGGCAGCATGGAAGAGGATACAGTCCCAACAGGTAAGAGCTTTTGATATGGTTTGTATTCACTCTTGGAATGTTTGTGAATGTTCCAGACGTGAAAACAACGATATACTTTCAAAGCAAGGTGTTGGAGCCTCCTCAGGTCATTGCCGAATTTGCAAACTGGACGAAGAGAATGCATGAAGAATTTGACCGGGAGGTCGAATTTGGAGACGATCCCACATACGTCATTGGCCAAAGTGAATTGAAAAAGCTTCTAAAGGTCGAAAAAGAAGGTAAGCTTTTTGCGTTGATCTCGTTCATGCGTATGACAAACTAACTTTTACATTGTTTCAGTTCTCTGTTTTCACAAGTGCCTCAAAGATCCGCGTGGGGACTGGAGAGCGGGCGATATGGTGAAGCTACAGAAAGAGCTATACAAAGGCAAGCAAAATTTCTACGGTGTCATCGAGTGGTTCTTCTGCGATGGAATCGACGAACAATACGGGGAAGTGAAGATGGTTTGCAGGCCCGTGGAGCTGCTGACTACGGAAGAAGAGAGCAAGATTGAGACGGCACAGATTTGCAGCTTCAAGCTCAACAGGTGCAGGTGGTTCCCTTGCACCGTTCTGAATTCGGAAAAGTGCCACCGCATGACTCCAAGTGAGTGGCATACACAGGAGAATCGGCTGAAGGGAAAGCTGCCGGCATTCGTAGAGCTTCTCAACACGACGACAGGCGAGTGTTTGGGGGGAAACATCTGCATCGGAGTAACCTCACGTTCGAAGCGGGATACGTGCTCCAAATCGACTCGTTTCTGGTCGTGGTGCGTCCACAGCAAGGCACTGGAGCGAGCTGCAAGCAAG
>NW_003314461.1:11198-12563 GCF_000143415.4 Selaginella moellendorffii | reverse complement strand
TCGAATTTGTGCATGGTTCTCGAGACATTGGAGAGCACGAGGCTTAGTACAGTTTCGCTTGGACGTGAGAGCGTGAGCTTTTCCCAAAAGAAGGACAAAATGAATGTCGCAGTAAGTCTCAAACCTCTTTTCGGGTTTGCTTATAATGTCTGCTCCACAGAACTTCATAGTTCGGGGCTGCATACTGCCGGCTCACGACGCTCGTCTATGCTTCTACGTTGGAAACCAGAAGCTTGGACACTGGAGATGTCAAGGTTATCAGCTGTTATCTTGATAGCTTCGGTTGTTTCTTCCTCAATGATGCTTTGTTTTTCTTCCGCAGTTTATCCTGGCAAGCTTGCACGACTGGAGCTTGTGAATAGCTCTCTCGAGCTCGCTCCTTCTGGATCGATGTTTTGCGTCAAGCAACCACTGGATCCAGACAGTTACTTCCCGTGCATGGTGTTCAAGGTAGGCACTGTTTTTGTCATTGCACCATATTAATGTAGATTGTAATGCTGCAGGGATTCGATGAATGGGGAAACTCCGTTAGGCAGGGAACTCGGATGCGTCTCCAGCTATCTGGCGTACACCTCTCACAGCAAGAAGTCGAAACTGATGGAGCCGGCATTGTTCGCTTGAGCGAACTCAGAGTCGCAAAGGAATACAACTTGACAGGTGCTTGTTTTGATGCAAAGCTAGAATGCTGCTTCATTGTGGGTTTTCAGGTTCCATCGTCCTTTCTTCGGAGGACGACATCGTAATGTTCGAAATAGTTTTCAAGGGCGCTAGTCGAACCTTGAAATTTGCATTTGAGGTGAGCACAATATGCCTATCCATTTTCCATTCGAGAAGCGAAACTGTATTTGCTTTCAGCAACCAAAAAGATCTTACATTGGACGGGAAGTTACCGGACTCAACATTCATGTTGTGGACGAAGCTGGTAACGTCGACACAGCAATAGGAGGCACAATCTCAATGAGCTGGGACAAAGACATTTGCTATGTCGTCAACAAGGGACAGTGTCAGCTAAGGGGACTCACTATGCCAAAGACTCCTGGATTGTGGGAAGGACGAGCATGGCACTCGGACTATCAACTTATGAGCTTAGCTTTCGAGGTACTACGCCAAGCACGTTTCATTCATAATTATGAACACCTTTGGATCTTTCCAGATTCAAGTTGAACTGGCGGCTGCTTGTAAACTTGTTTGTGAAGCACAAGTAATTGCCGGAGGCTGCGGGGAAGAAATAGCTCTCAAGTTTGAAGCACGTGACGAGCTCAACCTTCCTGGATTTCTGAGCAATGAAATCGTCGAACAGGTTGTTTTGTTGGCTCCTTGTTTTCTCACCCAGAAGAACTTATCCCATGCAAAATACTTATTTTT
>NW_003314461.1:0-10897 GCF_000143415.4 Selaginella moellendorffii | reverse complement strand
CTTTTTTCGGAGCTACAGTTTGTCTGGTGGATCACAAGGACAACGTTTGTAACAGCGGCTACAAAGCCGAAGAAGTTTCTCTAGAGATCATCGTTCCAGACACTTGTGAAAGACTTGAGAAAGTGGCATACGCGACGGATGGTTTTGCTGCATTTCAAAGCTTCTGGGTTGACATGCCGCTGGGCGTCTACAACTTGGTGATCAGAGCATCTTCGAAGCAAGTCTCGGTCCCGTTGGAAGTCACTCCTGGAAACAATCCAACGTTGCTACGGCTCCTCGGCGAGACTCCTCGTGAGCTCACACTGTCGGACAGGGATGACGAGCAGCAAGTCGTGCCGGAAATGTGGGTTCTGGTGGAATGTGAAGACGGTCGCCCCCTACAGGCCTTGCAGCAGCTCACCGTCTCGGTCTGGGATCCGCTCGGGAAGAACTGCTTGACAAAGTCTGGAGAGAGAGACGACGAAGCATCTGTCTATGTTTTCCAAGGCGTGGTGGTACCGGCGAGAGCTGGACCTTACGTCCTCAAGTTTGTGCTCGAAGGCAGCGACGAAGTGACCCCGATCAAGTGGCAGCTTAACGTGGTACATGGAAGGCCGTATAGGCTCAAGTTTAACATGGAGCAGGAAAATACCGACGTGGTGGTGGTGGACGTCGTGGATATTCATGACAACAGGTGCTTCGGTTGTCGAGAGATCTCACTTCGTGGCACTCTCACGCTGCAGCGCGCTGCCAAGCCTGCGATCTGCTGTGTGACCGCAATAGATGGGCAGGCTACTTTCAGTGATCTCGAAATCATGCCAGAGTTGTTTACGTTCGAGGTATGTGCTATTGGAGCCGAGTTTAACGACGTCAAGAGTGCTACTTCTCGTTTGGCTGTTCTTCGAGGCAACTATTCTCGCGAACAAGTGGAGAAGCACTTGTACCAGTACATTGTAGAACAATCCGAAACGGTACGTGATATCATTTTTTATAGTTGTGTATTTGCCCCTTACGTTATCTTTCTCAGATGATCAAAAGTATTGGCTGTGGCCTGAAAGAATGCCATAAAGCTCTCAAAAATCTTCCAAATAAGCTGTATGCGGCCCAAGAGTCATTGGGTCGTAATACAGGTAGAAGAGTTCTTTTGCTTGTCCGCCTTAAGTGAACGCTATTTTCTTCAGATTTGCTGAAGCAGGCTCAGGCAAGCTTGTTGAGTGTTTATGAGCGTCGACGAGCTGCCAGCGATGACGAGGTTTTGCTCCGTGAAAGAAATGAAACTCAAAGAACGGAGGGCGACATCTTAAACGAGCTCAAGACTTTGGTTCACAAGGAGAATTCTCCGGCATTGGCGCTGTACACGGCTCAAGAGATGAAACCGATAGGCTTTCCTTTGGATGACATTCTGGGGCCGATTGTTCTTCTCGCTCGGGTTGAGAAGGATGAAATCAACAGGTAATCCTTCCTAGCTTATTTTTTCTCCTTCATGTGTTCTGTTTTTCTTACGTTTTATGTGTGTTTGTGCTCGTTTCAGAAGTTTATCCACGTTTCTTGGAGCCAGATCCCTCCTGCAAGTCGTGTGCAAGACTTACAAAGGCATACGATGGCTGAGAAGCTCTGATGCAAACGTGGACAACTCCACGGCCTTTTTAGCGTTTGTTCGCAGCAACAAGCTCTGGATTCCAGAGAACTTTCCAGTATTTCGTATCGACGCGATTAAGTAAGTTGATATCACGCATCGAGCAAAACTTCGCTGTGATCTTGTTCTTCACCAGGCAATACAAGCGTAAGGATGGGAATGCCGCGGTAGATGCTCAACATCCTCAGAAGCTCCTTAACATTCCACCGCCTGTTCTATCCAATGGCGAAATCCCGGCTGGTTTCTTGGGCTATGGAGTCAACTTTCTCTACTTGAGACGCGAGCACTTGGAGCTGCGCCAGAGCTTGTTCTACCATGTTTTCCGGAAGCTACAAGTCTACAACACGGAAGAAAACATGCTAAATGCGTGGAACGAGATGAGTTTGTCGTGCCAAGCAGTATCTCTCGACGGGGGAAGGTGTGACAAAGGCCAAGTTCTTATTGGATCACGGAGGTAAGATCAAAGTTTTCGTTTCTCACAAGTTCAAAGCTCTTCCTCTGTTTTAGAACATTCGAAGTTCCAAGATTTGCAAGTGTGCCCTGCGAAGAACGCGAGCAATGCTCATTGGTTCCAGCAGCAGCCTCAGCTTTCACGAGGAACAAAGAATTTATTCAGTGTCAGGCCAAGGTGGAGGAGTTACAAGCAGCAGCCTTGAACGACGAGAAGGAGGTCCAAGAGCTGGAAAACAAGAGGCAGGAGCTTGAGATGATGATCGAGAAGTGGCAAAAACGTATTCCATCGGATGTCGACAGTGATGATTTCTGCAAACAAATGCAAGCTTTGCAGGAGCAAGCTCCAGACGCTGGCAGCAAAGGAACATTGCATATCTACCTGGAAGAAATCTTTGAGGAGAGGATGATTTCTCACACTTCTCGCAAACATAGACTCTTGTCAATATGATATATTTTGGACACAGACTTTGAACATAGTACAGCCCAAGGAGAGATGATTTCTCACACTTCTCGTGAACATAGACTCTTGTCAATATGATATATTTTGGACAGAGACTTCGAACATAGTACAGCCCAATGCGAGACTGTCTACAGGCCAGAGAAGAGCAAAGTCCTCCCTCGAATTCCACTTTGCAGGAAGAATTCTAGTTTTTAACATGATTGCAAACACCTATTTAGATTATCTTCCTTCTTTCTTCTTCGGTGCCTCAGGAAGTAACAATTCGTCCGCGAAACCATTCTGCAAATACCACCAAACGTCCTGATCACGGCTTTTGATGATGAGCGAATACAAATGCTGCATCATACAATTCAGAGCTAAGATCGAGCCGCAAGAAAAGAGTTCTTACACTGAAATTATGACGTCCTGGAATCAACTGCAGCTCCTCTGCTTCATCGGTCAAGAGCCTTGTCGAAGAAAGGCCTGCTCGGAACAGAAAGACCAAAGTCAATCAGGCATCATGCATTCGTGGCAAAAAACTCAGCAGTTTGATAAAAAGAAAACATTTTCAAGAAAATAAATAAATAAATAAAATCAAAGTCAGTGAGCAAAACCAGTTACAGTCATTAGAACCTGCGACACCAAATGTAGCAACAAATAGAAGAGCAGTGCAGCCATCAAAGAAACACAAATGCCCATCGAAAGAAAATGTGCCTTGACAAGGAAAACAAACATAAAGCCTCCAAACTTATGCCCATTACAGGCAAATGCTGCAAGGCGAGCTATACAGGCCAGCATTCTTATTTGCGCTTCTGTAAATTCGTATAACGTCTCGCTAGCTTACTCCCACCTTAAATTCTGAGATTTATTTCTAGATGTTCCGGCTTTCCGTCGGCAAAAACATAGGAATGCCAGGCTGAAGCAAATGCTGTAAGACCCCAAGATACGCCGGTATAGCGATCGTTTCGCCTGTGCTAGAGGAGTAGCAACAGGAGGAGGATTGATCAACTGCCATTCGCTGCGAGATTGACTGGAATCTCAAGCAGAGGTACTATTTCTTGGGAAAGCTCTTCTCTGATCACGACTAAATAGTGTTACTCAAGGGAAAGTTATCAAGGCGCTTCTCCGAGGTACTGTGCTCTCGCCGAAAGTATAACGCAAGGCTTTTTCTCGCTCCATATCGTTCGTAGAAGCTGACCACGTCACCGCCACGTTGCTGTCCAGCTCATTAAGTATTCTTCCCGCTTCATTCAAATTTTCAGGGCTAGCGCAAAGCAACCATGGCAGCTCCACAGCTGTGGTGCCCCAACCGAGCAGCGCAATCCAAGGCTTGATGGACAGATTCGTGATATTTTTATGAAATTCTAGGCAATGATCCCAGGCGCGGTTCCATCGGCAGCACGGAGATGATCACCTCAATTCTTACAGGAATTGCTCTAGATCGCTGCTTATGGATCCCTCTGTCTACATACAGGCACGCCGCGATAGAGCAGCGCTCAAGGTAAATCCAAGGCTTTGATCGATCGATTCTGATATTAAACTCCAGGTGATAATCCCAGGCTTATTTCCATCGGCAGCACAGGTAATGCAAGCTCCGATCTATCAAATTTCTTGCAAGAATCCCTCTAGATCGCTGTGCCCCCCCAGCCCCTCTCACGGATCCCTCTGCCTACACACAGGCACACGCCGACAGAGCAAGGCTTGATTGATAGATAGATGATGATATTTTTTCCAATATCCTTATCCTGGCTTTGGTCATTTCGGTGCTCGGGAGGAAGCGTATGATAAACGATTTTTTCTCTGTTGCTCAAGACGGGATTCGACCATATGAAGATATGTTGTACGTTGGAGATCCCTCTGCTTTCAAGTATCCAAGCACTGGAGCTATCGATCAAAATCGAGGTACATGAACAAGCTCCTTTGAAAAGACAACATGTTTTGTTTGTCCGAATTAGAGGTGAAGCTCCTTCGCCACCAATCGGTTAGATACTACTTCTTGGCACCCTTGCAAAAACTAGTGGTATCCCAGTTCTTTCTCTTCACGGTGATTAATCAATTTTGCTCTATAGGTTCTACGTACTTCCTTTCTTAGCTACCATAAGGGGCTCTTAGCGGGAAGTGTTTCTTTTGACTCGGAGGTGGCCTCTTTGGGTTTACATGGTTCTTCCCCAGGCTCTCAGCCAACTTCAAGTTTATCTCGGATGCTGCAGGCTTTCAGCGGACTTCAAGCTTATCTTCCTTACGATTTTATACAGATTCGCAACGTACTACTTTAGAGGGATCTCATCTTCGGGAGAGCAGGCGCTCCAAAACGTTTTTCACAGGCGTGCCATGTTTGAGGTATGGGATGTGTTTGTACACTAGAGTTTCTTAGATTGTGCACATTCAGGTACAAGATGTTCATATCTGAGCGCTTCAACTGTTCCTCAAACGACTTCTCCATATAAAGTTTGCAAAACATTCGTACTATGTTCTTTTATCTGGTGAGTTTTTAGTTTTATTCCAAGTTTTCTATATTCACCATGAAGGGAGAATTTATATTAAATGAAGGGGAGATTGAAGAGGATGAGTATTATAAGGAATCCTCGAATCGATCAAGGATACCAATAGGCTTACACTGCTCAAGACAGAACAAAGCAAACTTGTTTTACATTCACAATTCATCGCTCTTTGACACACAAACCCGGCAAGTCATACCTGGGGAGAAGTTGTACGCCCTCCTGGTTGCGGCCCTCCTCTAGGGCTTGTTTGCCACCCTTATCGACCTCGCCCAATTCCTTGGTTTTCGAAACGCTCGGCCTTTACCACCATCTTGAGAAACAGCTCCTTGAGTTTTTGGTTCTTGGCCTCCCTCACCTCCAAGGAGGGCATTGCCTCCTTGGCCTTTTGGTCCTTGGCCCTCTCCATCTCCTCCTTAAGACGCACCTCCAATGGCACCCATTTCCCATCCTCCCAGGCTTGGACGTCGAGTAGAAAACCTTACCCTGTATATCCTTGAATTGCCACCTGGCAAATGCTCCATTTCATTTTAAGAGAAACAGAGAACTTTGAATCTAAACGTAAGAGCCTTGTAATAGACAGGCCTGCTAGAAACAGAAGAACAAAAGAAAGACCAATCTCAATCAGCTCATTGGAAGAACCGGACAGAAAAAGCTAATCAGTGAAAAAGACAAAGAAAAAGAAAAAGAAAAGATCAAAGTCAGTCAGCCATAGCTAGTGTCATGGCCACTTCTGCAGGCACAGCTACAGCCTGGTTGTGGGCAGAGCCAGGGATTCATGCCATAGCAAGGGCCATGCCCAACCAAGAATCAAGCACCATTGGACGCAAAAATCTAGAAGAATTTCAAAATGCGTCTTGTACCCCACTTTACTTGTCAAGGATCGCTCCAAATCCCCATTCGTCCGGCCAGGCTCGCATTTGTGCTGCTCCTCGAGCCACTTCACTACACTTTCACTGCTCTGTGTGTAGCATAGCGCCTCCATTCGGCAGTCCTTGGGCCACACCACCAGAGCAGTGGTGTGGTAGAAAGAGCTGACACCGCCGCCATTGTTGCCAGTGTGTGGCACATTGTCCTCGTCTGGTGAGTCGTCAAAAGGGTCATCCTCGTTTCTGTTTATAGACAGGAAGCTATTTTTGAAGCTTTTTCCCATCTATCGCTGTTCAATTCTCCACATGGTACTCGGTCTCGACTTCGATGCCGAAATTGTTCTCGTAGGTTTGCTTCACAAGCATGCAGAGATGGACGTAGTCCATACTCAGTTATAAACCTACAGTTAGTTCAAATTTATGGAGTATTTCCTTTTTTATGGATTTTTTTTGCCTCAAACCCTCAAACAATTTAATCTTAAATCTCAAATCTTGGTCTTGTGGAGGTACAATTCGGTAGCCATATTTTGCCATAAAATGGATTAATGCAAAGCTAGTGGTAGAGGGATTCAGTTTCAATTCCAAAGCCTTTTCGTGCTCATTGATGAGGACCATCCACACTGGGGGTCTACACTTCAACAGGCGAGTAATCATGTTGGAAAGTTGCTGTGGATGGTGTGTGCTTACAACTAAGCTCACCAAGATCAGAAGTAAAAAAGCAGAAAAAGGTTAAAAAAAAGACATAAAAAGAATGTAAACGATTTTTATATTTGCATAAATTTTATTTAAGATTTATAAAAATAAAATTTAAAATATTTTAAGCAATTATTAATTCATATTTTACCAGTATTTCCTCAATATACCAACTATAGGACACACTCAAATTTATGGATCGATATAGATTTGTTAGCATCATCTGCGCGATCATCTTCGCCTGCTTCAGGCACAATTGGAGAGACAGGGCTGGCCGTACGCAATCTATACGATCGCTCCAAAAATCTCTAGCTCGACCAACTTGCGGGCGCGGGCAGGCGTTCGTCACAATCCTCGTCCGAACTTTAAAGACAAGTCATAGAAACTGCTTGAAAAACTCGGAGTACTGTTCGAGGTAGTCCGGTCGAGTGGGAACTATATGCCCCGAGTCATGACGAACTATCATTCGAGAGCCAGGCCTGAACTTCCCGGCCAATCTCTCGCTTTCCGTGCAAGAGATTTGCCGGTCATAGCCAGTTTTCCCACTGAAAATGTGCAGCGAAGGGCAGTCGATCAATCCTCCCAACACCTGTTGCTCTAGCACCGGCGAAACGAACCCCGAGCACAGCACGACGAACTTGATGTCGATCAGTCCAGCATCCTTGAGTGAAGAAAGTATGGCAGCCACGGCCGCTCCCTGCGAGAACCCGAGAACGCCATCGAATGGCCCGCGATCAGCCAATACTTGTCCCAGGTACTCCCAGCTCTCGCTCCAACCCGACGTTTGCTTTTGGTACTGCATGGGATCGAAAGACTTCTGTACTGGAGTCCACGTTTGTGTGCTAGCCTTCGGACCATCCGGATCGGTTAACCACGCAAATTTCTTGTGCGGCTGGGCTGTAGGTTCGCGCCTCGTTTCGTCCTCGAGAAGTTGATAGAGCAGCGGAAGCTCGTGAGGAGCATCTATGAAGACGAACTCGGCTGTACGTCTGAGTTTCTTCGACAGCGATGCGAGCCTGCCCTTCAAGTTTGATGCGTTTTGACGAAAGCCGTGCAGGCACAGTATCCTTAACTTCGAGCCTGTTCACGGTGGGTCATATGTCTGCTATCAAAATTTGATAAGCACTCACATTTATCACGTCCTGATTCTACTGGTTCACTAGAATGCCGATTAGCAGCGCACAGCTCGCAGAGATAAGGCACCGACGCCTGAAAGCACAATGCAAGGTAAAGAGAAGACAAAGATCATATACGAATTACCTTGCAACTTTCGCATAAAAGTACCAGCATACGACACATGGAGCGAACGGAGCCGTGGAGTATAGTCATCGTAGGGAGATTTGCAACTATAGCAGCAGCCAACAGTTTTATCTTGTAGCGATGGAACTGATATCCTGCCAGCCAAAGCTTATCAGCTTCCGAGTAAGAGTGATGCATGCACTACCTATGATCGAAAACAAAGTTCTTCCCATGGAAGTATCCTCCTTCAGGAAATGCCTCCAGATACCGCTGAATGCCACCAGAAAGCTGCGTAGCACGAGGTTAGAATCCACCGTACAAACAGGAGAAAACCAAACAACCTGGTAGACGTTCTCGAATTCCTCTCCTTTGCTACGAATGTAAGCAGAAGCCATCTCGCACCGGACACCTCCAGTGAAATACCTGCAACAAATGCAAAAGCATATAACACAATGAATGAAAGAAACGACTTAGAAAGAAATACATCAGTACTGATTTGTTGCGCAATTGCTCCGCGCGCTCGTCTATCCAAGCAGGCAAGTCACTGTACTGGCGTATCTTGGGGGGCAGCGTTGCTTTGTTTCAAGCTCCCTGCACGAATGAAAATCTTGTAAGTTGGAAAGAAAACAACCAAAACCTGCTTGGTCGAGCATTCCATGGAACTGCTCTGGCGATAGATGCTTCCCAGCATTTGCAAGCGATGGAGAAGGGAATACACCAAGCGTCACGCGATTTCCTAAAAAGCCGAAAAAACGAAAAAAGCTTTGCTCGAGCAAGAACTTGCGAGAAAAGAATTACCTCAACCAGACGAACGGACAAGGAATCTAAACCACAGCTCGCAGCGGCATCGCGATCCATAGGCCGGGAGCACGCAGCGAGCTTGAAATCGCATCCCTGGAACAGCTCCTGCCTCGCGACAGCATCGATGTGCTCCCTCAGCGATTCCATGCTGCCTCCGACCTAGCAAGAATCCGTGAGAACACAGAGAATTTCCAGAGAATGCCACTCACATACCGTGACATTGACGCCCCCGGGCGCAATCCGTATCCTCCCCAGCAGCGCCAGCGAAGAACACGATCGCTCGAACCAGTCCCTGGTCGCCTCGGGATCCGGCAGCGTGACGAACTTGTAGTAGAGAAGAACTCCCTGCTCTGGGAGCGCCATAGCTCCACAAAAGCCCTAGTTTTCATGGCTACTTGTTAATGGAAAATTCAAAGAGTATAGAAGAGTGGCATATGCTCATAGATAACGCACAGGCATTCTCGTAGCTCTATCATTCCCACTGGGAGGCAGAGCTTGGTTCTGTCTCCACTGGGACAGTCCCAGTGAAGGATCCAGGATCAGGGATTTTGATCGAGCGAGTAGTGGGTGTTTTTACATCGAGTCGGAGTGTCTTACGGCATTTGCCTTCTCTGTTTTTGTCGATGCTAGAAAGTTTCTTCCTCGGAAAGCCAAGAAAATCTGGTAAGAAATCTCATCATCTGGGCTCCAATTCAAGGTGGAAGTAAGCTAGCGAACGTTATATGAACTTATAGAAGTGCAAATAAGAATGCTGGCGACATCCAGCATTTTGCCTTTAATGGGCATATTTCTTTTTCTGCTCGTCACCCATTTTACTCTCAATCACATTTGCTCCCACGCCCTGATCCAAGATTCACGATCAAGCCATAAGGAGCGTGGACCATACTTGAGCTCACGAGTTGAAGAGTTGAGTTCACGAGTTGAGCTCAATTTTCAATTGTAATTTAGTACAAACATTATAAACTTTAAAATTTTAAAGTTATGGCGAACTTAATAATTTCATAACTCTCTATATATTATATAGATAAAAATGTTCTAAAGGACACTTCTTGTTCTAATAATTTAAATATTTACTACATGCAATAATAGAGACGTGTGTTAGAATATAAAATAAAATGTTTGCAAAAAGAGTATTCTTGTCACTTCTTTAAATTTGTACTCTGTGCTTTCTAGCTAGTAAATGTCAGGTTCATCAGAATTTTTAAATTATTAAATTTGAATTAAGATTCTATATAAGGCCATATAACCATTTGAAAGGAAAAAAAAAAAAACTGTGATGGTACATATGCTCTCACAATACATTGTAACATCATACACCCGAAAGACTATCACGAAATATTTTTTGAGAAGGTAAAGACAAAAATGGAGACTCACAAATACTATGGGTAGTATTGCGAAAAGAACCTTACAAGTATATGAAATGAAAAGTGAAATAATAAAATATTTTTATTAATTATATAAGGTATAATTAGTTTATATTATTGATAGAGAATAAACATCGATAGTGCTGGAAAATCTAATTAGCTCCAAAAGTTTTCTGCAACTCAGCAATAGTAAGGCTTGCTTGGTGTATATGAATATCCACTTTAGGGTCCTGGTGCAAGATGTTGATGAAGATGTAGTACATATGCTTGCAAGGAGCATATGCCTTCCCATGTTCCTCGCGCTTCGTAAAGTCTGGACATATGCAAGAAGGAAAGTCTTGAATGGCAATTGTGTACTCTCCACCTTCTGTTTTGACTATGTACTCTTTTGCGAGCGCAGTGATGTACTTCGTGGAGAGAATCTCACACTCAAGTGTTTGAGCCAAGTTTATTTTACCTTGCTTCTGCTTGGAGACGGTACCAATAAATTTAACTGCCTTACCTTTTCGTGCTGGCCTCCTGTGCATCTCTGTAGGAATAGTCCTGGTTTTGTCACTCATATTTCCAACTCTCCTCTCAAGATTGAAACCAGATTTCTCAAGGTTTTCAATCTCATCCGATGTGAGCGCAACCCCATTAGCAACCGGCCATTCTTTAGGTACTGCATCAGGTTTAGTCACTATAGTGTCTTCAAGCCGCTTTGTATGGTTGACATCAGAGTTGTAGCAATATAACCAACACCATCTTGAAAATCCTGCTTGCTTTCGTTCCCCATGGAAACATGGGGCTGGAACAGAAGCAGACTTATCACCACGGATCCAAGCTCAACACTTGCCCCTTGGAAGCATCCCCACACACCTTACATTTGATTTCGCTGTCACTCGACGGATTGCCCATTGCTTCGGCTCCACACTACGATAAGCAAT
>NW_003314460.1:67491-68368 GCF_000143415.4 Selaginella moellendorffii | reverse complement strand
TGTATTTGCAGTGCCCTCCTCGTTGGGAAATTTCAAGCAAATACTGGATATTTTGATCGGCTCCAAAACTGTAACAATGTAATAAAACACAAAATTTCAGGATTGTATCCCCACTACAAGAATATGGCAACCATAAATTCTCTGCCTTTCATTATTAGAGCTCAACACTGAATCTCAGTAGTTTCCAATCAGAAGAACCAAAATAAATAAATCCCAGCCTTTCTGCCACTCCTGGGAATAAGAAGGGAGACCTGCAATAGGAAAACCAGTCTGTAAAACACACAAGCACCTCCAAAAGCTCATTCATTGGAAATAAGAACAACTACTTTTTCTAGAATTCGACATATTCTACTTTACCATAAATTACCTGGACACAGTGTCATGAGTTTAAGGTTGATTAAACCTGCAATCCTTGCTATTATGTGCTGAGATTACTTCATTTTCACATTTTTACATCTTCATTTTCCGATCCATCTTTTCTCCTACAGAAACATCAAACATGAGAAGGAAAAGTGCCACAAAGATATCAGAGTCAATAACAATAAAAAGAATAGTTGTATTGATTGTGAGCCATTAGCTTGAATGCCACAGCAGTTTGTAAAAATAATCACAAGACTGGATGTGTAGTTTACAATGGCACAAAAGGGAAGAGACCTCTCTTACCTCACTCATTTGATCGAGAAAAACATGACTTGTCATCTTTCTCTCTGACACATACACAAAGTGAGCAAATGAAAGGAGTTGAGAATGTAAAGGCACACATACCTGGTGAGCTCGATGACACAGCAAAAGTGTCCATGCCAACATCAATCCTAGAGGCCCCACCTCGATCAGGCTGCTTGCATTGTAGAATTGCTGCTGGGTCATCGCTGCCATC
>NW_003314460.1:59466-67055 GCF_000143415.4 Selaginella moellendorffii | reverse complement strand
TGAAAGATTGAATCAGCAACTCACCAGAGCTGAGAACAGTTTGAACCAGCTACGTTCTGGCACATAAGAAAATTGGTATGCTATTCACATGGAATCACGTCAAGGATTGAGCAACTGAAACTTAGCTTTTCACCAAGGCAAGAACAAATAAAAAATGAAATAAAATTACCAGTCCTTCCCCCTGGGTCAAGCAGATAAATTCTAATTGCTGACCCACTGCATTGGCCAGTGCCGGGTGCTTCCTGGCCTGAGTGGCATGACACAAGATCATATCACCCGAAAGAACACAAAACCTGAGGAGTTACCTGCTAATTTCCAGAGCTTTCTCATGGAACCCAAGGAGAGCCTCTTCCCGCAATAGTCCACTTTCTTTTTTTATTGAAACGACCAAGGAAACAAACAGCCTGTCAAACACACTTGAGGAGAGTTACTTACCTCCTAAACCTGATCAGCTGCTGATGGTGAACGTATCACCTGGCTCTTTTCAATCTTGGCATATGCAACTCACTGTCCTTGGCAAATAAAAAGGTTCTGCAGGATGCTCGTCAGTGCTCTGGTATGGAGCGCTGAGCTTGTTGACCACATGCAAACCAGCCAGTTCTCGCCTCTCTAGGATGTTCCTTTTGACAGAAGAATAGTATGCAATGGCCAGCTCAATCCAGGGCATTGGAATTTGAAGACATCGCAGCCAATTCTTGCATCTACAAGAACAAACAATGGAAGCTGAAGTGGAATCCAGAAAAGCTTACCTTCCCTTCCATATACCAACTTATAGCATGGAAGGAGAGTCCCGCAGCCAAGTTGTGTGTGTGTGTGTGTGTGTGTGTGTGTGTGTGAGAGAGAGAGAGAGAGAGAGAGAGAGAGAGAGCGAGTGAGCTTGCAGCTCACAATCTGCCCTAAAAAATTCCTTGATTTGGAACGTCATTAAAATCACATTGAAGCGTTGCCACCCCTTTGGCACTTGATCTATGCCGTCTATTTGAAGTTTTTGAATTTGAACCGTTAGATTATAAGTATATTCAGAAATAATATTCTAAAAATGGAATAAAAGACGCCGGATGCCATATGCCAATAGCACGTTTAAATAAGGGAGTACTAGCAGAGACCCCAGCTCCGCTGGGAGATATAGTATACCTAAGATAAATACATCTTCTTTTCTAATTTTACAATGTTAGAAATTTTGATTGTATACAAAGTTAAATTTATCTTAATTTTGCTACTCTTCACCTCTAAAGAAATGTACAATAATGCAAATAGATAAAAAATGCAAGTTTTGGAAAAGATAAGATCATTTTTTAATCATCATTAAATTTAAATTTGAATTTTTTTATTGCCTTTATAAAATGATACAAAACCCTAAACACGTCTACAAGATTGATGCCATGATCTAAAACCACAATTGCGTTTTCACAAAACCAAAGAATTATATACTGCCAAAAAAATAGGTTTGGGCAAATTATTTTCTTGATTACATTCTGAGCTTTATTTATTTTTATCTGAACTATAATGCTGCCTTTAACTTTCATAGTCTAATAAAGAACAAAAGAATTTCTATTATGTGTCTTGATTTATACTTACAAATAAACATAAGTAAATCTATCTAGATACTCACACTACATAATAGGTGTTTGAAAAGAGGTACATCCAAAAATAATAATTATATTAGAGATACAATTGTATTAAGACAAATCTCTACTAATGCTTTATAATAAAACTATACATTCCAACTTATAAAAACATTACTATTGAATGATTCAAAACTACTTATTATTCAGCAATTATATAAAGGAGAACATAATTACAGATTAACATCTTATATAAAAATATTAATGTTATAAAATAAACATGTAGATAATATTAATATTCACATATTAAAAAAATTATTTTTTGTATAGGATCCATTATTTAAATATTCTTAATATTTATATTTTATTTTATATTTTCAATTTAGAAAAAAATATTGGACTATTAAGCTTATCTTTTCTGAGTAAAATGTTACTATTGCACATTATTCTCAATACATCTTTATTTTCTTCTATTAAATATTATATTATTGATACTTAAATTTAAAATAAAATAAAATAAAATCTATAAAATTAGATCTCATATTGCTATGTAAACAAAAAAAGGAATGATATTTTATTATATTTTTAAATTTATTATAACATATTATTGAAACATATCATAAATATAGCAACTGTTTTAAAAAACAAATCATAGAGATAATAGTTATAACATGTTATATACAAATTATATTAACATGTAATATACATATTAATATAAATGTTGTAGAAATCTAGAAGTCTAAAAATCAATTGTAGAAAATTAATTGTACTTATAAATATCCTAAAAAACTAATAACATTTTTAAAACTTCCTTAAGTATGTGCATGTTTTGGATGTTTATATCATCAACCATCTCTCTGAATAACATAAATAAATTAGTCTAAAATATAATTATTAATTTATATTTCAAAAAATAGCACTCATTTGTTTTAGTTTTTACTTTAAATACTCCACTGTTTTGTTTTTAACTAAGAATATTTAATCGCTAATGTTTAATTTGTTATAATATTTAAATTTTCTATTCAGTATTTTTGATATTTATTTGTCATCTTGTAAAACCCATCATTATAAATAAAGTTTGAATACTTCATGGTTGCATTAACCAGCACATTACAATAAGTGTACAATATATTATACCTTACTTTTCTCATTTAATATAAATATGTAGATAAATGAAGTGAATTCACTAACTTTTAATGTTTATAAATAAATTTATTTAGAACATAAAATTACTCATAAAATGTTTTCAAGCTGGAGTTTGTAGTGGAGCTGGAGTTTGTTAATTCTTGAAGTGTTATTACAATTATTTAGTAAATCTGACCAATACATTAGTGACACTATTTAATATAATGAAATTTCTAGAAATTATTTTGATACACAATTATATACTCATGTTGATTAGATGTCATTACTTTTAATTTTACCTGGATATTTAATTTTTCTATTTCTTTTTTCCTTTAACTCTTCATCTTTGAAGTGCCAAAAGTTTTTCTGAAAACCTTATTATTATAAATAACTCTTCCAGAGAGTAATTGCAAAAGGTATATTTTATATATATATATAATGTTATCATTTTGTTTTATTATTATCATGGTATAATAAATTAGTGCTTATTATTGACATTATTACCATTTTCTGAACACTATAATGGTGAATGATATAATGGATTTTCTTTTCTTACCAGAAGAAGTAAATCTGTATTGTCATAGAAGTGTTAAGATGTCATTATGTGTGACAAAATTCCATTTTTTATTACTGCTCTAATCCCAATTTCCAATGCATGCCATTAATATTACCGCATTAGTAATAGAACTATTCAGTATCTAGATTATCAATAATTAAAAAGTAGTATTATTTGAATTTATCTGGATTATTGTGATATTTTTTAATATCATCATTTAAATTAATCATGGGAGGACCCTAGCATAAATTCTAACTTTTTTTTTAAACCTATCTGCTATTTGTAAGAGATGTTGTTTCTCCTTTTTCTCAACCTATTTTTAATTTTGATCATGCTCATTGAATAGCCCACCACTTGATAAGACTTAACACCCAAGGAACTTCATGTGCTTGGATGTACCAGCAAGGACTCCTTAGCTTATGGAACTGCAGAAGGTAGCTCAAGTTTTTCTTTCATATCCAAGAAGAAGCTAACAAAGCTTTTTCTTGTAGTTTCTTAAGTCTTCAAGAGTAGAGTTTTCTAAAAAAATAATGATATTTTTGAGATATTCGTAAGAATTGCATGTTTGGAATATCTACATCACCAAAGATTTCTCTAAATAGCAGAAAACAAATTACTTTCCAATATAAATACTACTATGTTTTTCATAAGATTAGCAACCTTCCTTATTCTTTCTTGCTTCAAATGCCAAATCCATTATATGTTTTTTTCTCTAAAATCCTTCTTTAGGCCAACCATCAACTTCTTATTTTTCTACTTACTACAAGGTCTCATCTTTTCTCATTTGCGATAATGTGTTAGCTTGGACTATTGAAATAGGAGATTGTGATCTTAGGATACCATTATTTGCACGAATTTACGATGTTAGTTTTTGTAGCAGTGGATTGTAACACATTTGTTAAGGACCCTTTGATAATAAGATTGAAATGGTGACCTTTGTGGCCTGAACTCATGTTTCTATGCTCCCTGCCACCACAAGCCATTCTAAGGAAGCTCCTGAATCTAGTGTCAGGCAATGCAACTGATGTTAGATCTCTTCCTCTTGCAAGGATATGTGTCTGTCTGGGTATTCGCAAAGGTGCTGAATCCAATTCTATTCTTCTTCCACATTTTGTCTTGGGTGATTCATTATTTGCTTTCATTGTTTGAGAGTGAAGTGGCAAGAGACTGACTTTTTTTATGAAATCTCTACTTGTGTCATTCTGACTTTGTAAGCATTGTTTTGTAGTCAAGCAAAGCCACAAAGGCTACAACAGGCAGTACAATGTACTCCTATTTAACTATTTATTAGAACAAGAAAATATCATACTACACCTTACTATTTCTCATTCCCTAGACATTCCTCAGATGCTGCTCATAGAATTCCAGAAGCTGTAACTTGACTCCATAAAACATGAAAGAAGCAGTGAAAAAGTACCTTTCATAGGTTAAAGGTTTTTTCTCGTTATTGAAAGATATCCAGAGGAGGTTAACACTTCAGAGCCTCACAAGCGCCTCATAGATTGCCCTTAAAGAGATGGTGTTCAGTTCTATGGTTCTTTAAGAATACCTACCAGTTTGTCTCTATCTTGAACACGTCGTCATTAGGTCCATTGGAGAAAAGGGTAACCATAAATGTAGAGTTTTTATAAATAGTGTTTCCTTCGAAATACAGAAGCGACAGAGATGAATTAGAACAGTGGAGGCATGAGAATACATAGCGTATCATCTTGTATGAGGTACAATTCAGTAGAATACTTTTTTCTTTTTTAATTACAGAAGTTTTGAAACTCTTACAGAATAGTCTGGATGTGGCCTAAAGAAGAAATTTTGTATGAAGGAAAGTTTGTATGAAATTGGAAATGTCTATCTTCACTTTCTCAAGCGCATCATGGATTTTTCTTTAGGAAATCATCAGCCACATGATGACATGAGCCGTTGAGTCGTGACCAGCATTCATGTACATGTTGAGCATGTCTATGATATGAGCGTCTTCCAGCACCTCTTTTTTGTCATCCGGCTGATCCATGAGCAACGAAAGAATGCTTGTTTCCTGCGGCTTTCCAGAAGCGTTGGTTGATCACGTCCTGGATAAGCTTGATGAGCTTTTGCCTCGGCCTGAAAATGAGAAAACGTCACAAAGCTATGTACAGCGCATATGGCTTTGTTGTAGGCAGTGCCGAGGAAGTTGATGGGGAGAGCCTGAATGCCTTGGTTGACAATGTAGTAGAAGGAGAAAGTCTCTTCCATGTCGAGACTGGAGTCTTTCCCATATAAAATGTAGAGGACAGTTAGAAACGTGAACTGTCATATCAGAAAAAACCAGTGTCAACAAGAAAACTAAGACAATTGCTTACTGGTAAGAAGAACGATCTTATCCTGCGTAGACCACCTCACAAGGGACGCTTTTATGTTGTTGACGATGAGGGGCACATACTGCTTGAGAGCTTTGGGATTGTTCACAGCGGGCTTGGAGCTTCAAGTGGCTCTTTCCAGTTAACCCTGCAAACAAATTTCGTCCAATGAGCACAACAGTGCTCTCCGGCCATCCTGTCTCAAAGCTGTCTTTACAAAATTGCATGCTGCCAGAACAGAAACGCCTTGTAAAACCCACTCGATTATACCTGAAACCAAGAAAAAGCGACAGTTAAACAAGCGAAAGAAAGTACAAGATCACTCAACTTTGCAATGTAGTCGGTCTTCCAGACTTGAAACCTCTGAGAAAAGCAGCCACGTTGCCAAAGATCCCGGTGGAAGTGGAGGCTGTCCCGGCTTGAGCACCGTCTCATGATACCACTTTTTGAGAAAACTCGAGAATGTCAGGAAGGCAGTGACTGCCACACTGCTGTGGATTCCCAGTGAACAGCCTGGGATTTACTCAGCTGGCTATCTGGACAACTTGGAGGAAAAAGAAACCTTAAAATGGTATGGCATTGGCGCTCAGATATGGCATCTGATCGATTGAGCGGCCAGTCACGTTCATATCAGTGGCTGCAGTGACGATAACTTGAGAGCGCCAGTGCACAAAGCTGCTGCATTGCCAGTGCGCTCCTCGCTGGGAAATTTCGAGCAAACACTGGATATTTCAATAGGCTCCAAAACTGTAAAACAGCTATACAACACAAAGTTTAGGATTTTATCCCACCCAGATCACTGCAAGAATACTGCAACCATAAACTCTCTGCCTTTCAGTTCTGTAACGATAGAAAATCTACAACAGAACAACATGGCATTAGTGTTATAAAAAAAAAATCTAAAGCGAGGGACAATGTAATCAAATTCTAAGGTTTTGCTTCTTGATCCAGCAAGCATCTGATGATGTGGGCGACATTTTGTCTAGCATCCGGCTGCACAGCTTACGCTTGCCAGGCTTGTGAGGGATTAGCGAGCAGCATCTCTTGCCGATTGGCAAGAATCGGGTATTGCAGCCTCTTTGCACTCTCCTTGCTGCTCGCATGGATGCTGCATGACCTCACGTGAGAAAATCCCGTGTAAGTTCTTGTGATTTGCAACAACACCTACTTTTTTTTTCGCTTGGACCAGGGATTAATCACTTCCCTTACTCGCCTGGGAAGGATTTGTTTGGCACACAAGCTGTTCTACACATGAGAGCTTTGGGAAGTACCAAAGAAATCACAGGGACTCTTGGCATCGTGGCAACTGAATGATCAAGCTCTTATCGTCTGGTCTGGTCTCACTGTGCTTTGCCTCATCCTTCTTCCCAATGACATTGTGGATGCTGACAGTAAATCTAGTGCTTTTCTCTTGGATTTATAACCATAGTTTCTTTGTTCTTCTGGCAGGAAGACTCTCGACATACAACTGGAATGCTGCATGGATTGCCAAAGAGAGTCAGTTCTGGTAATGTTCTTCCTCGTTTCTTTACCTTTTATACATAGAACAAGATGCACACTTCACAGGTATAATGCCTTGCTTGCTGTGTCCTTAGTGTGCTACATCACGACTTTTGTTTTCTTGGGATATCTGTGTAAGTGGTTCAATCCTGCTTATCAAGATTGCAAGCTCAATCTCTTCTTTATCAAGAGCTCGCTATCTCTTAGCATCTCTTTTTCTGCTATCTTCTTTAAACCCATTGCTAATCCATTCTAAAATTGTTCATTTTTAATTCTATAATACAGGGAACAACTCGAAACTGTTGAGAAACACCTTCAGTGCTTGAGATTTTTGTGTGGCAACTCGCTCACTCTGGCAGACATCCGGCTGTTCACGACGTTGTACAGGTTTGTTGCTGTCTACCACATTCTTTTCAAGTGCTTCAAGCAAAAGTTGTTGTAGTTTTCGAATCTTTATGGCTACATGTGATAGATATATCAGCTTCCTACACATCTGTTCAAGTTGTGATT
>NW_003314460.1:16970-59330 GCF_000143415.4 Selaginella moellendorffii | reverse complement strand
CTAACTATGTAACAAGTCTATTTGAAGCTCTTATCTTGAAAAGAAATTTTAGTTTCTTCTAAAATATTTTTTTAATTTTTTATTGTTTATGTAATATCTTTATTTTGAATTACATTTTTTTTGTCCTTTAGCTCAATTTATAATTTTTTTTACAAGAAACATCAACAAAATTAAAAGCTTACAGTCATGCATACTCTATTAAATGTAGTGTTCCCTTTTTGTTCTGCCAAATAGTGCATAGAAGCTAATAACATGCACAATCTATAATTTCTAAACAAAATTTTATTTATAAATCTCCTCATTGTAAGCGACTAAATTTTCCATTCTACTTTAGTCACTTAACCACACCTCTGACCACTTGGAGGAGTCTCATTCACAACCTCCATAAGTCCAATCCAGGACTTGGGATTTGCTAGCCCCAAGAATGGCATCCATGCCACTCAACATTTGCACTTGGTCCAAGTGCTCCACGTGTCTGATCCCACGACCGACACTCAAAGGTACCACCGACATAGCAGCCTGTTACGCTAAGGCCATGCCTAATCACCTTTGCCACACTGGTAGTCCAATACCACTTGCATCACAGTCTTGGCTCTCCAAGACTAGGTAACCCATCCGTGAGTGGTCATCTCAGATCCACTCTTTAGCATCCTTAGGATGCCCACCAACAAGGGGAATAGCCTTCCCCAATATCCCTCTGTCAGTCCCCACTAAGTCCCTTTCTGCCCCTGGCCGTGTTTGCCAACACTGCCACTGGATCGAGGCCCACAGGCCCGACCACTAAGTCCCACGGTCCTCTGGGACTTCCTCACCACACGACTGTGTCCTTGGTCACTACCCCAGAGGACTGCTCCTCTTCCTTTCCATAGTCTGGGCCTTTGGGACAACATTTCGGAACACCGTGGCCTTACGCGAGCCACCTGGGTACTCTCCTCGCCTTCTGCCCTTGGGTGCTCTAGCCATGGGCTTAGAGCGGGTTCCGTTGAGCCACACCAGGTATCCAAGTAGGTAGTGCCACCCATACTTGAACTGGGAGCATCGGCCAGTCGATCTCCCGAGGGAACTAGAGCCGGCTCTTGAACACTTCACCAAGCTACCCCGCTTGTCGGTCTGTGTTCACTCTAGTCTTGGACTTCCCAGTGGGCAGCTCATCACCCAGCACTGGGTCCGGCCTTCCTGGGAAAAACTGGCCTTTCCTGGCCAAACTGGCTCCACTGCAGTCCTCCCCCTGCTATACTTTTGGAGCTCACCAAACCCCCCAGGGTCTGGGAGACGAACGCTTTGGGCTTTCACCCTCTCAGGCTCTAGACTCGGACTCGGACTCGGACTCGGACTCGGATTCGGGCTCGGTCTCGGGCTCGGGCTCGGTCTCGGGCTCGGGCTCGGGCTCGGTCTCGGTCCCGATCTCGGTCTCGGTCTTGGTCTCGGTCTCGGTCCCGGTCTCGGTCTCGACTTCGGACTCCATCTCGGACTCCATCTCGGACTCCATCTCGGGTCCATCTCGGACTCCATCTCGGACTCCATCTCGGGTCCATCTCGGGTCCATCTCGGGTCCATCTCGGACTCCATCTCGGACTCCATCTCGGGTCCATCTCGGACTCCATCTCGAACTGCATTTCGGGTCCATCTCGGGTCCACCTCGGACTCCATCTCGGACTCCATCTCGGACTCCAACTCGGGTCCATCTCAGACTCCACTTCGGACTCCAACTCGGGTCCATCTCGGACTCCACTTCGGACTCCAACTCGGGTCCATCTCGGACTCCACTTCGTACTCCAACTCGGGTCCATCTCGGACTCCACTTCGGACTCCAACTCGGGTCCATCTCGGACTCCACTTCGGACTCCAACTCGAGTCCATCTCGGACACTCCCACGTGTCATGTGTTGGTCCTTTTGGGTCCCTTTTTGGAGCCTCGCCTTTTGCTCGCTTCGTGCTCGTTCCTCGAGCACTTCGTTGGGAGTTCCACTCCCGCTCTTGACTTTTCAAGTCGGAGCTTTTGGTCCAAACGTGTTACGCTCGTTTGGCTCTCGCTTCGGCCACTACCATGTGGCGCCCTTCCGGCTCCACTTTGGGGCCTAGGGATTTTGTGTCTCACAACTCCACCACCCATAGACGAAGTTCGATGTCCTTATCGAACGGTGAACCATTTTATAAAGTAACACCCGCATGTGTTACCATTTCCATCCTTGGCGCGTAGCCAATATTTGTCAATGGTGTGACATTGAAGGCTCACCATGCCTTCTCCATATTCGTCAATGGTTGGACATTGAAGGCTCACCATGCCTTTTGCATATCCTCTAAGGAGGGTAGTCTCTCCAACTTGGAGACTGATTGGACCACATGTAGTGGTTCTCTCCTTTTATTGGTTTAGTTCCCGCTAAACCTCTTAGAGACCCTTCTCTAAGTCAATCCCACTACTCCTTCTCGAGTAGTCTCAATTTCCATCTATTGAATGTTTGCACCTTGGAACTTTTACTCTTTTGACTTTTGGAAGTCAATTTCCTAGGTGTCTCTAACACCTTGCCTTGCACAGATTGTGCAACTCTACTTCCCTATCCTAGGAAGTTCATTACTTGAGGGCACCATCATCCTCTCTTCTATTTCGTGCCACCTTGGGCACTAAGTTCCATTTATCACACTTTGTGCTAGGGTTGTCCATCGCCCTATCATTTGGCTACCTTACCGCTCCCTCCCTTGGAGCTTCCACTTTCGCCAAATCGGAGCAATTTGGAATCCATCCTTGGAAACACACTTCCTTTCCCGCAATTTGTTAGCGTTCAACACATTAGTGTTCCTCGCGTAACTTTGCCACTTGGAATCCTTCCAAGGGATTCCACGGCCCTATCCTGGCCACTCATCTTTTGCTCCTATCCGTTGATGGTTGCACCCAGCAACACCGAATGTCTACCTCCCTCCTTGAGGTATTCCTTTGATTCCTTAGCAAAGGCTTTGCTTTGCCAAGACTAGGGTGTTCACCCCTAGCAAGTCTCTTTAGCACCTTCTGCTGTGGGCTCTATCCACAGCCCAACTTGTGACCCTCCCATGGGTCTCTTATAGAGACTACTTTCCTTGCTCACACTATGCCATCGCAATGACATAGCTTACTTCCCTAAGGTGCTTTTCCCACTTGGTCACCTTGACCAAGCCACACCATCATCAATAGTTCAAATCAACACTTTGAACTAGGAACCTTATTCCTTAACCCAAACAAAGACTTTGTCCTTATTTAGCCACAAGATCACCTAGTGATCTCACCTCGGCACCTTAACAGGTTTGCCAATAGGTACTAGGTCTTTCAGACCTTCAAATTGTTGACTATAACCCCGGGGGCATCCCCCACACTTGGCGGTGCACCCAAGCCAGCCCTTACGGCCAAGGGTTCATAGCAACTGAGATTAGGTGTCCCCATCTCACTCACCACGTCCTTGGTGCCACTTGCACCAAAGCGTTCAAGTTAGATATGCTGAGCTTTCACACTAAGCAATCTAACCGTGCATCACGACTCCGAGGCATCCCTCGCTTGGCGGTGTGCCCAAACCAGTCTCCCCACTGAGAGTCCATGACCACCGAAATATGAGTGTCCTCATATTCCAAACCATCACCACGCCCTAGTGATTTGGGACTCGAACCCAAGCACTAGAGGGTCGGGACTCGAACCCAACCTCCGTGTATGCATCTACGGATGGCATCACACAAGATGCCTGGCGTGACTCCCCACGCCGGTGCACCACCTTATTTTTAAAGCGCGCTACAGATCACAGTTTAGGAACCTAGTTCCTCCACACTGCCAAGTCCTCTCACTTGACATGTCTGTGATCATGCATGGACTCCTCCATGCTCGGCCCCATGGCCCACCCTTTTTGAAGTTATCACCTTCAACTAGGGTATTTGTTCCCCCGACGTGCCAATCTCGCTTGGCAAGTCCTCCGACCACTGTAACATGGTTCCTGCATAAGCGTGAAAGTCCTTGACCATCGACTTTCGTTCAAAGCCCTCTCTTTGAACACTCGGGAACTACTTCCCTAACCTTGATAGCCTTGCCTCATGGCAAGCTTCAAGACCACGCTTCTGCTGCGCCACTCTGATTTCGCGCGTTCCATGAACCATTTACACTTGGCCTTTCTAGGTACTAAGCTACCTAGAATCGTCTTTGGGAACCTTGAAGGAACTCTGTCCCTCAGCTTGCTAAGGCCTCCCTTTTTGCAAGCCTTCCAAATGCCACATAGTCTAACATGGACAATTCCATATTTTAAACTCTCCATGGCATCACGGTTGCTAGCGGCAACACCCTCGAGCCCCCACTTGATTCTCCACTCCCAGCTGGCATAACCAACCTTGGTTATGCCCTTTGATTCCTACGGTTCGGTTCTATCCCCTTACTTCTTGCTTTTTGGCTTCACACCTTTCCTTTGGTCATTCTCCTCCAGACCAGAAGGATAGCTTTGCACTTTCTATCATGCTTTAGTAAGTATTCTTAGGGGTGAACCTACCCAATAGCCTAGGGAGTGGTTCCTCAATCCGGGTATGCTCACCTTATAATCCCACACACTGGGATTACATTGTTGCTTATGGGCCTTTACATGCCCATCACTAGCCTTGCCAAAATTCCATTTTTGGCTTTGTCCAACTCGGGTAGACAGTCCTCTCCTGTCTCCGCAACCTTGGACATTTGGATAGCACCTTCTATCCATCATTCGCTAGGGACTTAGTCCCTTGGGCTTTATCCATTGCCCTCGCGACATCAAACACCACTCTTTGGTGTTCTAGAGTGTTCGGGTGTCCTAATGATGGCTTTCTTGACAATGAGTATTTCCTTTTATGACATTGACTTACTATATCGCAACACAAGCAACTTATCCCCCGTAAGGGTATATCCAACTTCCCTATGCTATTAAGAAGTCTTGGGTAGCTACCTTCTACCCGTTTAACCAGTTATTTTGCACCTCTTGCTTAGTTGCCTTATAGTTGTCAAGTCCTACAACTCATTGCTTGGTGCTTTCACACCTCCATCATTATCTGGGTCACCACACTCCAACTGCATGCTCTGCAGCTGAGGCTATGCTATTCCCATTTCCATTGGGATTCCTTTGGCAAGGGGTTCTCATGAACCCACCAACATAGCCTCAAGGTATCACACCTTGGCACATTTGGTGTCTCCACACCATCGGCTCCACGAGCCTACCTCTATGACATTTCCCCTTCGTGTCTAAGTCTTTGCCAAGACCAACACCGCTCTTTCTCATGCCAACCATCCGTTAGCATTGCACCATAAAGGTCCCACACAACTTCGTGTCAAAGTTGTTTTCTTCTGGGAACACCTTTCCCATAACTTTAGCATGGCACATTTTACCATCAATGAGATACCCTCTATTCTCATCCTTGGATCCTATGATCCCCCCCCCCATCCTTTATGGGGTACAACACACCTCAGTCCAAATGCTTCCATTAGTCCTTTTAGGACCATCTGTTGACTCTACTTGAGTCATCCAGCAGTTTTGGACTTGGTTAATCCACAGACCCTTAAGGTCTTACTTGTGAGGCACTAGCTCACTGGAATACACTTCTTGCATTCCTGTCCTACTCAAAAGGACTATTTTCACAAGTGTTACTCCGACACTTGATTTTGTTCTCTGGGGGCAACTTTTGCCCCTTAGGACTACTTGTCCATGCGATGAGAATACCACTCATCTCTAAGTACACCCCCCAACTCCTTGGGTTGTTCCAGCATTTATTAAAGGTAGCCCCGGCTACCATTTCAAGGACTTGAGTCCTCTTCCGTATTTGACCTCCCACGGTCATTACCTCTGGTCTCACATTCATGAGCACCAACCTCAACTATATGAGGATAATCTTGTGACTCCTTTATTGTTTTGGAGTCTCTATCTTTCCCGTGATCCCAACTTTAGTTGTTTACCATAACAACCTTAACCAACTTGCTGAGACAAATGCTCATCCGGATCACATCCTCAACTCAATGAGGAAAACCTTGCACTGTTCCCAAGATCCCAAAGTCGTTCCATTATTGGCCCTTTTCTATCCACCACCTCGTCTACAAGTTCACACATGAACTGTAATGGAGAGCCATGTCTTCCCGACTTGCTACTCCTCAAGGATAGGCCCACTCCATGGACCTTCCGATACCAACACTAGTGGTGATATACTTGAGCACCAATAAAAGTCGGACTAAGGAACAGCTCCGATACCAAATTGTAAGCGACTAAATTTTCCATTCTACTTTAGTCACTTAACCACACCTCTGACCACTTGGAGGAGTCTCATTCACAACCTCCATAAGTCCAATCCAGGACTTGGGACTTGCTAGCCCCAAGAATGGCATCCATGCCACTCAACATTTGCACTTGGTCCAAGTGCTCCACGTGTCCGATCCCACGACCGACACTCAAAGGTACCACCGACATAGCAGCCTGTTACGCTAAGGCCATGCCTAATCACCTTTGCCACACTGGTAGTCCAATACCACTTGCATCACAGTCTTGGCTCTCCAAGACTAGGTAACCCATCCGTGAGTGGTCATCTCAGATCCACTCTTTAGCATCCTTAGGATGCCCACCAACAAGGGGAATAGCCTTCCCCAATATCCCTCTGTCAGTCCCCACTAAGTCCCTTTCTGCCCCTGGCCGTGTTTGCCAACACTGCCACTGGATCGAGGCCTACAGGCCCGACCACTAAGTCCCACGGTCCTCTGGGACTTCCTCACCACACGACTGTGTCCTTGGTCACTACCCCAGAGGACTGCTCCTCTTCCTTTCCATAGTCTGGGCCTTTGGGACAACATTTCGGAACACCGTGGCCTTACGCGAGCCACCTGGGTACTCTCCTCGCCTTCTGCCCTTGGGTGCTCTAGCCATGGGCTTAGAGCGGGTTCCGTTGAGCCACACCAGGTATCCAAGTAGGTAGTGCCACCCATACTTGGACTGGGAGCATCGGCCAGTCGATCTCCCGGGGGAACTAGAGCCGGCTCTTGAACACTTCACCAAGCTACCCCGCTTGTCGGTCTGTGTAGCGCACGTGGTTTTGACCCTTTATCCTATGGTGATTTACCATAGGATAACACCACGAAGCGGAACCCTCTTTGTGCCACGTGACAGATGCCACGTGTCACATGCCACGTGTCCATGCCACGTGTCCACAGGACCCGAGGTTCAGGGCCTTGGGCCACTAAACGAAGGAACGGTGCCAAACTCTCAAGCATGGAGCCGAGGAGTGACAGAACCGAACCACGGAGCAACTCCCAAGCATGAAGCCCAAGGAGCGAAGGGACAGGAGCCCAGAGCGACTTGGAACAGTCCTAGAGTAACCAGCATCCCAATGCCAGGACCAGCACGCAAAACAGAGCCAAACGGAGTCTGGCGCTATTTCAGCATACCGGTGGCCTAACGCGAGGATATGGGTACTCCACCAACTAGCATGGAATGGAACTTGGGCTTAGACCCAAGCCGGACGCAGAACAAGGACAGGCACGCAAGCGGGAGCTAAACTATGCCTCAGGTTGGTCGGCCATGCCCGACCTACCCACTATCCCTACTATACATTTGGAACCCCCCACAGCCCCCCCCCCTTGAGGGACACACGCTTTGGGCTTTCACCCCAAGCCTCCCTTAGTATCAGGAGTTAGTCTCTGGGACAAGCTCGAAACTTACTAAATATGGAATGTCCTTAGATTGCAAATTTGGACACGGGACGAACACCATTGTGTTCAGGCCGATCTCTACATTCCGTAGATATGCCAAATGAGCAAATCTGGACACTTTCCATAAATAGCATTTGGGACCGAAATGAGACTAACACAAAGGGCATGATAGCGAGGGTGTTTGGCAGACACGGTAAACTATCATCCAGCGATATTGAGGGACCAATCTCAATACGCGAGGGTTCTTGTCAAGCCAGTGCAAGACAGAGCAAAAGAGAACTAACAAGCCGGGCCAAGTATGCTCAGCTAAATAGACACTTAGGAATTCCTTCCTTATGCATTTCTCACATAGTGTGAGTACCGTGAACTTTTTATGGAGTTGTTTCCTTGGCGGTATTCTAGACTGGAGTATGCATCGACGAGGACGTCGATCTTCCCAAGGGGGGGAGAGTGTCGCGAATGTGACTTCGGGTATCGAAAGTTACCTGTCGACCAGTCCTTACGGACACTCTTACCTTACTGCCACGATGGCAGGAGGTCGGTATTGCTGGTTCCCTTTATCAGCCCCTCTTGTTCAAGTGTTAGTAAACTGGACTTTGCATCTGTACTTGGCCGGATGAGCATAAGGAAGGAATTCCTAAGTGTCTATTTAGCTAAGCATACTTGGCCCGGCTTGTTAGTTCTCTTTTGCTCTGTCTTGCACTGGCTTGACAAGAACCCTCGCGTATTGAGATTGGTCCCTCAATATCGCTACATGATAGCTTACCGTGTCTGCCAAACACCCTCGCTATCATGCCCTTTGTGTTGGTCTCATTTCGGTCCCAAATGCTATTTATGGAAAATGTCCAGATTTGCTCATTTGGCATATCTACGGAATGTAGAGATCGTCCTGAACACAATGGTGTTCATCCCATGTCCAAATTCGCAATCTAGGGACATTCCATATTTAGTAAGTTTCGAGCTTGTCCCAGAGACTAACTCCTGATACTAAGGGAGGCTTTGGGTGAAAGCCCAAAGCGTGTGTTCCTCAAGGGGGGGGGGCTGTGGGGGGTTCCAAATGTATAGTAGGGATAGTGGGTAGGTCGGGCATGGCCGACCAACCTGAGGCATAGTTTAGCTCCCGCTTGCGTGCCTGTCCTTGTTCTGCGTCCGGCTTGGGTCTAAGCCCAAGTTCCATTCCATGCTAGTTGGTGGAGTACCCATGTCCTCGCGTTAGGCCACCGGTATGCCGAAATAGCGCCAGACTCCGTTTGGCTCCGTTTTGCGTGCTGGTCCTGGCATTGGGATGCTGGTTGCTCCAGGACTGTTCCAAGTCGCTCCAATAAAGGGAACCAGCAGTATCGACCTCCTGCCATCGTGGCAGTAAGGTAAGAGTGTCCGTAAGGACTAGTCGACAGGTAACTTTCGATACCCGAAGTCACATGCGCGACACTCTCCCCCCCTAGGGAAGATCGACGTCCTCGTCGATGCATACTCGAGTCTAGAATACCGCCAAGGAAACAACTCCAGAAAAAGTTCACGGTACTCACACTATGTGAGAAATGCACCAACTTAAATGAGTTAGGGGGCAACCTCTTTGTCTAACGCGGATGCGCTACCAGCTCAGACACCTTCCGGCCGTCGCCGACAAGGAAATGACCAACAGAGTTAGCCACCCTTGCTGCTCTGGGAGTCACCCAGCTTACAAAAGTGTGATATGCCCCTGCCCGCAGGAACATAGAGAGAGAAGCCAGAGGCCCCAACCCTCCTAAGCAAAGAAACCAAACCCGTCGGTAAGGTTTAGATAGACTACTATAAACAGGCAGTTAGAGTTGTTTACACGGTCACGCCCTTTCAACAGAATAAGGAACATCGACAGAGAGGCGGGTTATGTGACCAGTCGACAGTAGCTACCCCATGACTAGAGATTTCAACATGCACACGAAGTGCCGAAGCCAGTCTGCCCATTACTGGCCCAAACTCAAAGATCAAGAGATGGACAATATCAAAGTCAGAGACAATGATATCTTAGAGACTTAATTACCAATGATTAAATCTTAGAGTAGAACACAAAAGTATTCTAAGCAAGTTATCATCCGATAAACTAGTATAGTATAGGAACCACCAAGATCATCAAAATTTGTAAACATAGGATTCACCATCCAACAAAATTCAATAGCAAGTATATCATCAAGTAAACTCAATGGTGAAACTTAACTACCGAAGATAGTAGACAGTAAGCCAATAACTTACTAGAGATAACTCAAAAGACACAAAGTATCATTGACTAACAAGCACAATGCTCGCGAATGTATCACCCGAAGGAGATAACATCCCAACCTATCAGAACTAACTCAAACAATAATCAACAGAACAGAATGAATGCGGTAAGACCAACAAACACCCACTCATGCCAACTATCATAAAAGTCAATCTGAATAGATCCTGGTCAACAATACCAAGGAACTAGAGTTGCTCAAGCAAGCATCAGCAACATCCTATGGATGTCTCAAACCCAAGAGACCAATCCAAAGCAAACCACAAAGAACATGTGATATTGCGAAAAGCCACAAGCCATCAAAGAGAACAAATAACCACCATGAAAGATCATCAATCATCCTAACAAGAGAGAAATGCATAATTATCATTGAAGAAAGAATTTACCATCCCGAAGAACAGCAAATCATTCTATACCAACAATAATCAAGCAAAACCCTTGACAAGGATAATCAACTATCTTAGATGATAGTCAATCATCACCAATGATTGCTAGATGCAAAGACTAACGTCAACATCGAAGCTAATGAGCCAAAATGCCTTCCCCCAACAACTCCTAACAAATGGAACAATGAGCATGAAAACTCAAATAACCAAAAGTTCGAAGAAGTCTATAGCCAAGTCTTGCCTAATAATGATCACGAGTTTCGCACGAACTAACTTCAATGCTAAAGAAGAAATCATGGTGCAACCCACAATATCCTCCTCAATATATCCATAAGCCAAACTTCATAATGCCAAAGCTAATGAAGAGCATGCCTGCATCAATCCAAAAGCTAAACATAATGAAGCTATGCTCAACAAGTGATCACCAAACGATCCTCCATGAATCCATCTATAGCAAGACGTAACTCACTTCATAACAAGCACAAGAAGAATCATCAATGATCGATATATTCCAACTCAAATCCAATAAGGATTCAAACATTCCAATATCAATCACTAACTCTTCCGCTTGTAGAGTTAGCATAGTCCACAATTGAATCACTTTTCAAGGAAAAGTTCAAAGCTCAACCCTTACTAAACAATCTCATCTGGACACAACTAACTCAAACTTGCCACTTGGTTCGTTTGAACGTCAGTATAGTTGCTAACTAGCAAATGCACGAATGCCAATGACACAAAGCCAAAGCCAAATCATGAACATTATCTTCATCAAAACTAATGAAACTCAATGTCAATCTTAAGGATAGACATCTTATTTCACTTGAATCTCAACAACAACAATGTCAATGACAAGGCATTTCTTCAATGCCATCAACACTAGAACAAAGCTAGAAGAAAGCACGAGTGTATCACCACTCAAGACTTTCTAGCAACCAAGCTAACCAAAGTCGAAGATACCTTAGTCGGTATCTGAGACCAATCCCTCAACAATACTCAGCTACAGATAACACTTCATCAAGGAGTGATTCACCACATCCAAGACTTAATGAAATCTAACACTACGAACTAAACGCAACCAAATGATATTGACAGAGGTAGAGTCAATATGCCAACATGGAAAAGAAACCATGTAAGTCTAACGACATGATCCTCCGCAACACCAACAGGTAAAGCAAACCCATCACTGCTAAATCATCATCGAGTGAAGTAAGTGTCAAAAGCCCTTGACAAAGTCTACAAGCAATCATTAGTCACAAAGCAACCAACAATCACTTGTCTTGCCTTTCACAAGACCCAAACACTAACTCATGTCATTGAGTCATATACTTGTCTAACATGAATATAATACCCCAGATACGAGATATTAGCTCATGGACAGGCACAAACTAAATGACCACTCGAATCCAACTCAACCGCAATAAGCTCACTAATGCATTTAGCCAACAGCTTTGAGCATGCCTTGAAGAGGCTAGATATGCATGATCAACACTTAGTCGAAACTAAAGTGAAGACCATAAGATGAACTCATATTGGTACACAACCTCCTTATAGACAAAGCTATAGTATGGGTATCAACATCTTAACTGCAAACAACTAAGTTGGACATCACCATCCTCAGCCAAGGCGCAGGGCCACCAAGACCAAGTCAAGATCAGTGAGAGCTCACTACTCTCATAGAGTCTAACGAAATGCAAAGTGCAACCTGCCACCAAGCATAACGTTACAAAAGAAAGGCACAAGGGTCACCTTTCTAGAAAAGTGCAACGGCCACTTTTCTACATTAACTCCAGACTCTATCCAACTCAATTGCCTTAGCCCCAAAAGTTAGCATCCCTTTTGGGCCGCATTATACAAACTATCTACTAAGGTCTAAGCTAACCGAAGTCAACTCCAACCCCTTCACTAGTTTGTATTGGCTTATGAAAACGGAATGGTTTTCGGACAAAGTGATAACAGATCAGCCATTGAAAAAGTCTAAGAAAATTTGTGGAAAATTTCCATCCTAGAGAAAGAATGACTCTCAGTCCAGGAATACAAACTTTCAAGACTCAACCAACTTCCTCCTACTAACAACTTCACATAGGTTCACCTCAACACAAATTCTCATGACCCATAGTATGCTTAAGCCACAAATATCTTTTTGCCCATTCTTTCGACATCCAACACCGATATCCGTAAAATGCAAATGGAACATCCAAGGCTTGATCATGAAGACCACATCTTCGAATATCCATATTGCACTAACACTCTTCTTCAACCATCTTTAAGATCCAATGTGAAGCCCAAACACTAACAAGAAAAATGACATAGAAAATCAAGCTCTAAGGAAACTTCCTCATCACTCGAAAATAACAATGCCACTTCCACTAACACAAGTGCTAGCAATGTCAATGCCTCAACTTCACACCTTCTCTATCCAACAATCTACTCTAAGTGCTAGCGGATCAACCGACAAGCTATAACAAGTGAATGCTATAACCCTTTTTCAAACACCTTAGTGGGCAAACTCAAGGAACAAGGAACCAACTTAAGCTTAGCATAATGGACCATCATCGAGAATCCAGTCAAAGCTACTACAATGCTACTTCGTGCAAGTAGACTAGCTTCACCATCAACCACTTTGGGGTTGATCATCATTTAACCAAGCAACTTCGTAAACACATTGCTCATTATCACATGGATATGATATGGAAATCACAATGACTTGATCATCAATTGAGCAACACCACGAGCAATGCCAATGTCATTACTTCAAAAGTTTATGTGAGTATCAAGTGCCAACTCAATTCGACAAAATGCAACATAGATGCCACACTTCACCAATAGAGACTTATAACACCCAACACCACTAACTTTTGTTCACAACATGGCCAAGCTTATGCCACTCTCTCTATTTGACCAAACTTAAAACTAGTCCAACACCAAGCTACTCGAGGAGCAATAGCAAGGTTCCCCGGAAAAGAATTGAGCATTGTAACTCAAGTCTTCCAATAGCGAGTCTAAACAAAATGGTATAACGTTTCACTGTTATCCATCCCATGACTCACCACTTACAAGACCATCATTTCCAACATGCATCAAGGTAGGGACTCTTGATTGCATAATATGAACATGAGCAATGAGTTAACACCTTGTTGCAAATCATCTCTCCAAGAAGAGAAGATGATTTACGTGTTTGATCCTTCGTCCCTGACGACTCTCTTTTCGGTCTCATCTTTGACTACACTTCAAGCTTGCGTTCGCACTGCCTTCAGTCCAATCCAAGAAAAGTTTATAAGAGAGCACGGCAATGATTACTTGAACCAATAGACTAATCCCTACAGTCTTAGTTGATCCACTTGTAATCATGCCTAGGAAGGATCTACTAGTGCCGTGCTAAACAGCTACGGACCAGCCTATTTGCCACTCATAGCAAACTCAGGGAAGGTTTACTTTCACCCACGGTACATGGAACAACTTATGGAACCACCGATAGGCTAACATTAATCCTGCCAACTCAAAGTGTAACCTCGAGTTGCTAATGTGCCCAAGCTCAAACTCGTGCTAACGGAGCATCTCAAATCCATCCTATGAGCCCAAGGAACAATTGTGAACCCTTTGCACCAAACGTGATTTACCCACTCGGATCATCGTTTTCATCTCTGCGTATGCAACGAGATTAGTTGCCCAATCTCATTGAATAGTACTCGCTGAGACTCATCCTCTGATACCAAATGTAGCGCACGTGGTTTTGACCCTTTATCCTATGGTGATTTACCATAGGATAACACCACGAAGCGGAACCCTCTTTGTGCCACGTGACAGATGCCACGTGTCACATGCCACGTGTCCATGCCACGTGTCCACAGGACCCGAGGTTCAGGGCCTTGGGCCACTAAACGAAGGAACGGTGCCAAACTCTCAAGCATGGAGCCGAGGAGTGACAGAACCGAACCACGGAGCAACTCCCAAGCATGAAGCCCAAGGAGCGAAGGGACAGGAGCCCAGAGCGACTTGGAACAGTCCTAGAGTAACCAGCATCCCAATGCCAGGACCAGCACGCAAAACAGAGCCAAACGGAGTCTGGCGCTATTTCAGCATACCGGTGGCCTAACGCGAGGATATGGGTACTCCACCAACTAGCATGGAATGGAACTTGGGCTTAGACCCAAGCCGGACGCAGAACAAGGACAGGCACGCAAGCGGGAGCTAAACTATGCCTCAGGTTGGTCGGCCATGCCCGACCTACCCACTATCCCTACTATACATTTGGAACCCCCCACAGCCCCCCCCCCTTGAGGGACACACGCTTTGGGCTTTCACCCCAAGCCTCCCTTAGTATCAGGAGTTAGTCTCTGGGACAAGCTCGAAACTTACTAAATATGGAATGTCCTTAGATTGCAAATTTGGACACGGGACGAACACCATTGTGTTCAGGCCGATCTCTACATTCCGTAGATATGCCAAATGAGCAAATCTGGACACTTTCCATAAATAGCATTTGGGACCGAAATGAGACTAACACAAAGGGCATGATAGCGAGGGTGTTTGGCAGACACGGTAAACTATCATCCAGCGATATTGAGGGACCAATCTCAATACGCGAGGGTTCTTGTCAAGCCAGTGCAAGACAGAGCAAAAGAGAACTAACAAGCCGGGCCAAGTATGCTCAGCTAAATAGACACTTAGGAATTCCTTCCTTATGCTCATCCGGCCAAGTACAGATGCAAAGTCCAGTTTACTAACACTTGAACAAGAGGGGCCAATAAAGGGAACCAGCAGTATCGACCTCCTGCCATCGTGGCAGTAAGGTAAGAGTGTCCGTAAGGACTAGTCGACAGGTAACTTTCGATACCCGAAGTCACATGCGCGACAGTCTGTGTTCACTCTAGTCTTGGACTTCCCAGTGGGCAGCTCATCACCCAGCACTGGGTCCGGCCTTCCTGGGAAAAACTGGCCTTTCCTGGCCAAACTGGCCTTTCCTGGCCAAACTGGCTCCACTGTAGTCCTCCCCTTGCTATACTTTTGGAGCTCACCAAACCCCCCAGGGTCTGGGAGACGAACGCTTTGGGCTTTCACCCTCTCAGGCTCCGGACTCGGACTCGGACTCGGACTCGGACTCGGACTCGGATTCGGGCTCAGTCTCGGGCTCGGGCTCGGTCTCGGCCTCGGGCTCGGGCTCGGTCTCGGTCCCGATCTCGGTCTCGGTCTTGGTCTCGGTCTCGGTCCCGGTCTCGGTCTCGACTTCGGACTCCATCTTGGACTCCATCTCGGACTCCATCTCGGGTCCATCTCGGACTCCATCTCGGACTCCATCTCGGGTCCATCTCGGGTCCATCTCGGGTCCATCTCGGACTCCATCTCGGACTCCATCTCGGGTCCATCTCGGACTCCATCTCGGACTCCATTTCGGGTCCATCTCGGGTCCACCTCGGACTCCATCTCGGACTCCATCTCGGACTCCATCTCGGGTCCATCTCGGACTCCACTTCGGACTCCAACTCGGGTCCATCTCGGACTCCACTTCGGACTCCAACTCGGGTCCATCTCGGACTCCACTTCGGACTCCAACTCGGGTCCATCTCGGACTCCACTTCGGACTCCAACTCGGGTCCATCTCGGACTCCACTTCGGACTCCAACTCGGGTCCATCTCGGACTCCACTTCGGACTCCAACTCGGGTCCATCTCGGACTCCACTTCGGACTCCAACTCGGGTCCATCTCGGACACTCCCACGTGTCATGTGTTGGTCCTTTTGGGTCCCTTTTTGGAGCCTCGCCTTTTGCTCGCTTCGTGCTCGTTCCTCGAGCACTTCGTTGGGAGTTCCACTCCCGCTCTTGACTTTTCAAGTCGGAGCTTTTGGTCCAAACGTGTTACGCTCGTTTGGCTCTCGCTTCGGCCACTACCATGTGGCGCCCTTCCAGCTCCACTTTGGGGCCTAGGGATTTTGTGTCTCACACTCATTCCACTCACAGCATTCCGTGTTGAAGAGAGCATCAAGACTGCTTGCTCCTCGGGTATTAACGCAGGCATCGACTTAGTATTCTAACAAAATCCCACAGTCAAGAGTTCTCCAAACTTTCAAAACACCACAACACTTACAAAGAATGGAATTTCATTTGTGTCGCCATCATGAACACTATTAGAAATTCACGATAAAACCTGCAGAAAAACTCTTTGGTATAGCAAAGAAAAGAGAAAAAAGTCTAAATGAAACCAACCAACCTCCGAGATTTCATTTGCATCACTGTATGGAGCAATATCCATCGATGCTAAATCTGGCTCCTCATAATTCAAACGCCACCAGGTATTGATTCTCTTCACCACCGGCTTTTGATGTTGGATCTCTTCTAAAACGTATCATCAAAATCCTTGCCACGTCTTGCAATTGGTACTGCCTCGGCCTGCAAGTCTCATGGACGGGTTCAGAAGGGAGGCAGTAATAGCAAAATTTCTGCACAAAAACAAGGATTAATTAACCAGCGAGCTATATAAGTATCCACCTTTTGCATTTCGCCGTCAAGCCATGATAGGCTCAAATGCTTGTCTTTGTATGCAGTGGCAGCAGCAAAATTTTGGCTATCAATGTCCTCACTTACACGAGCTCATCTTGCACAATTCTCATCGTCTAAAATGAGAAACTCGTCAGCTAGAAACAACAAGAAAGAAAATCTTACACTGCAGAGTTGATCAAGCTGAAAACCAGGCCTTCCAGCAACCACAATGCAGTACCATGTTTCTACATCTTTTCCAGCTGCAGAGAAGTCCGCGGGATCACATCCAAGTTTGGAAGCCGTGATGCTTTGCAGCTGAGGAAGAAATAAAAGCACGCACATCAAATTGCAATTCAAAAGATAGCAAAAGGAGGAAGAGCCTACATTGTACTTACCATGAACTTTATGTTCTTCCACAGTTTCCATGAAGGGGTCATGCAATTTACCTGCAATTTACCCGCAAAGTGAAAGAAATCATCTCAAAGCTGCCGAAAAGAAGATTTTTACCATAAACAGTTATGGGCTGGACACCTGGATCTTTGATGAAAACTACTGCCGGTGCCAACTCTAATCCAAACCTGCTCCACACGCAAAAGCATGAATCAATTCACGTGATTATCACTAAAACTACCGGCTTTTCAAAATCGAAGCTTCCTCTTGCCTCCACAAAACACATCTGAAAGACATCAACTCGGAGTCCTTCTTGGCCGCTTCTCTTCTGAATGGAAATGCACGCTCTTCTGTGTCAGAAAAAAGAATAAATTTCACCTAAAAAGAAGTGCAAAAGAGAGAGATTTTGATTAGCATCATAAAAAAAAATTTTATGCTACTATACCAGCACCTTATGCGGTCCAGGATTTTTAATGAACTCGGATCTGCGTGACTTTAGTCAGTGCTTGTTTTAGATTTTAGTGAAAATTGTGGCTACCTAGTTCTGAGAAGAATAATAACGAATGCGAGGAAGATCAAGAAGCAGCGTTGCTGTCCCAGTCCAGTATAGAATCGTAGCTGAGGCCTTTGGAGTACCTACAGTGTTCGTCAGGAAAAGCGGAACAAGGCTTCATGAATTTACCAAATCAGGCATTTTAATTCCCTACACCCCAGCGGCTTGGCAACAAGAGATGGAATTCCTGAAGGAAAAAATGAAAGAAAATAGGAGGTTTACGTGTTTACCATGGCATCTGATCCACCTCTTTCCTCCCAAGAGCTTTGTGAGTTGAACTTCTCCTAGCTCGACTCTCAAAAGATTAACTTGGCCTTCGAGAACTTCCACTGGAATCACGAACAGCATGGTTGGAAAAAACACAAACACGCAAAGCATTACCCAGTCTTCCCCATACTGGTGAGATCCCAAACTTGCCCAGTTTTTTTATTTTTCTGTTCATCTGCCACCTCTCATCTTTTACTGGATTTGATTGAAGCTGCCAAACCATACCAGCACTGTCAATTTCGCCTTCATCGCTGTCATTTCCCTTTCATCAGTGTCACTGTCGACCTCGTCCAAAAATGACAGACAGGAAGGGCCTTTTGCTCATCTCTTTTTCTTCTTCTGGAGCTGACGTTCCTCTTCCCTGCAACACAGATGGATTCAGACACATGGCCACAGAGATGGGATGTGGGCTTGCTTTTTCTACAGCTTCTCTTTCTCATCCTCCTCTATCTTGGTGTGCAAGTTGTCACTCTGCAGCAGCACAGAAATGAAACAAAGTGATGAAACAGGTCAGCTACCTTTTCCACTAACTACTCCCTGGAAGTCCAACAGTCTCTTGCACTCTCCAGAATCTGTGGCAGTGAGCTCTGGTAATGAGGAACAGAGAGCGCACCTCCACCCAGGCAGACATGTGCATCAATCGGATCCTGTTTGGAGAGCTTCCAAGGATGTTGCTTCCCAGCCTGAGCTCTTGCCTCTCCACCTATTCCAACCAGAACCTCGACTACATCTCCTAGAGCTACACAAAGCAAGCTGTACAGGCATATCCAAAGATGGTAGTCATTTTTTTTTCTAAAACAAAACTCACTGGATTTTGTTGCGATGCCATTGATCAGCTTCACTGGACTGGAAAAATGCTGCAAGGCACCCTGGATTTGCTTGAATGTTAGAGTACCTAGAGAAGCAGTAAATTTGTTTTTTCTTCTGAGCAATACCTGTATCGTCCAGAAATTCTGAAACAAAAATCACCTCTGATGTCACCTTCTTCTTGAGGTCTTGGATGTACAGTATATGGGACGGGAAAGTTCTACTTCCGATGCGCTTCTTCTCCCACAATAAAATTTTAGCATCCAATATGCTCCAGATACGGACAGCCATATTAACCGTTTCTTAAACCTAAAACCAAGCTCTTTGCCACCATGTAACAATCCGCACCATTGCTTTGGAGCGTCACAAATCTGGATCGTTGAATTGAGAGCATCTGCCATAAGTAAAAATGGATATTCGAAAAATGGAATATGTGACGCCGATGCCAAAATAGCAACTTTAAATAAAGAGTTTGATGATGCTTATAATCTAACGGTTGAAATTCAAAGCCTTCAAATAGATGGCAAAGATCAGGTGCCAAAAGGGTGGCAACGCTTCAATTTTGATTTTAATGACGCTCCAAATCAAGTGAAATTTCTTAGGGCGTTCAGCCAGATTGTAAGCGCTCTGTGTGTGTGTCAAGGATGTGTCAAGGACATGTCAAGGATGTGTCCAAGCTTGCTAAGGGCAACATGCTGCTTGCGCTATTGGTGAACAACCAATCAAGGTAGATTGAAAATTCTTTACTTTTTTCTGAAGACAATTTGCAGGGACTGCTGAATCCTGCAGCTATGGCTAGGGCTGGCGCTTGGAGAAGCTTTGACGAACCTTGTTTGGGCTAAGGTACTCTCATCTTAATTGTGTTTACACACCTTATGATCTGTTTAGCTTTGCAGGCTGAACTTGATTCCGACATATATGTACAATCCTGCTGTTGCTCTTCGTGACACTATGATCGAGCTTGAGGTTGCAATAGAAGGTGGAAAGGACAGCTTGTCAATGGCTGCTCAAGCAGGTGGTGAAACTGTCAAGGCACCTGGGAATCTTGTCATTAGTCGTATGTGACTTGTTCAGACATTACACTCATCATCACCCCTGATTTAAAGGTACTGAAATTCATATCCTTTCATTCAAATAATATATTCTAATATTCTCTTTTATCTTCATCCAAAGATAATAATTGCATTAGAGATATAATATTTGTATTAGGACAAACCTGTACTAATGCTTCATGATAAAACTATGCATTCATGTCTACTATATGACATGGTATCTAATATAGTATGAGATATCTCATACACATACAAATATCAAATCCATATCTTAATAATATCTCAAAATTAAGCAAAATATTTTATATTTTTAATGAGTCTTCTTGCTCATAATCTTACTTGAATCTACCAGCAGCTTTACATGAGTTTTATCTTTTGTCTCAATATTGATGAAATGATTTATTTTCTATAGTTAAAACGTATGGTTTACATAAGTCTTTTGATCTTGCTCTAGATTTCTTCTGCATTTGTATTATCTCAGTCCCTATCAAAACATAAGGAAAATATCTTATTGGTCCAAAATGGTCAATTAAGTATTTAAAAGAATAATTTTTAAAGGTTTCTAAAAAGAGCAAACCCATATATCACATGTGTGAGAGAAAAACAACTCTGCTGGGAAATAAATTTTTTTATAGAAATAAGAATTTAAATGTTAAAAAGAGTGGCCAAAACGAACTTCTCATGAAAAGAGATTCAGATTAAAAATAAGTACAACAATTTGAATATAAATATCTAGATTGTTAGGAATAAAGTTTAAAATAATAAACACATGAGGATTATAATTAAATGATATCATGCTAGAAGTTATGATTATAAAAGCTTATGAAAGTTATGTCTTCAAAAGCTTTAATCAAGTTTGAAACTTGCAATAATTTATTCAAGGTTGTCTCTAGCTAATGGATTTTAAATCATATAAAGCTAAAAATCTAGAAAATATTAGTTCAAAAATAAAATTAAAATTATATTATTAAACACAGAAATAATCTAAAGGAGAACATGATTATCAACAAACATAGATTATAAAACCTATTAATATATTTTATAAACATAGATCTAGCACTTAAATAATAATATTATTATATTTTGTTTATGGTACTATATTTAATAGATTATAATAACATGATCAATGCTGAGAGCAATGAAAACTAGTGATTAATGTCCCAGCTATGCATCGTGTTTATTCCTAATGTTTTAGTAATTTCAAAGAGTTGTAATTGTAATTGTAATTTTTAACATAATCATAATGATAACATACACAGTTAAACATAATATAATATTTATATTAAAAATCCATTCTACAATTGAATCTATCACTAACACACTCATAACATAATAAATATAACTCATAATATTATATCACATTTAAAATTCTAATCGTTGAGTGAAGTCTTCTATTGTAGTCTTATATTGTATTTTCTATTGTATCTACTATATACTATATTGGTACAACAAAATTATGTTTAATTTCAATAATGTAGTATTGAATCAATAAATCTTTGTTCTATAAAGGTTTCATTCTATAGAACAATGAGTATGCTGAAATATTTGTTGGGAGATATAGCATACCCAAGATAAATAGATCTTCTTTTCTAATTTTATAATGTTAGTAATTCTGATTGTATACAAAGTTTAATTTATATTAATTTTGCTACTATTCATCTACAGAGAAATGGAAAATAATGCAATTAGATAATAATGCAAATGTTGGGGAAGAGAAGATCATATTTTAATCATCACTAAATTTGATTTTGAATTCTCTTATTGCCTTCATAAAACGGTACACAAACCTAAACACATCTACAAGATTGCTGGCATAATTTAAAAGAAATTCAGTTTTCATAAAACCAAAGAATTATATACTACCAAAACATAATAGGTTAATTTTCAGAAATTATAATTTTGATTGCATATTCAGATAATGTGTTTTTATTTGAACTGTAATAATACCTTTAACATTAATTCTATCTTAACTGTAATGATGCCTCTAACTAAGTAAAGAATGTTGTAGAAAACTCTACTCTTGTAGACTAAATATGATTTATATAATTAATTACACTTATAAAAATCTTCCAAAACTAATGAAATGTTTTTAGTTTTCTTCATGAATGTACATGTTTTGGATATTTATCTTATCAACAATTTATTTGAATAGAAAAAATAACTTAGTTTCTAATATTTTTACTAATTTATATTTCACAATAATAATACACTTTTGTTTTAGTACTTGCTCCAAATACTCCACTATCTGGTTTTTAACTAAAAAATCTTTTACTCTAAATATTAATTGTATTATTAATTTTCAAATCCACTTTTCAGTATTTTTAATATATTTTTCATCTTCTAAAATCCATCTCTGACACTTAAATTCTATTGCCACTATTTACATCCCTTGGAGTTGAAACTGAAAATTCTAAATAACACATTTTGTTCAAGAGTGCTAAATACAAACTTCTATGAGTATCATTTGATTTCTGTTGAAAACATATTTTTATGCATATATTTAAAGAAGGTGGGAATATGTTGATATTATATGTGGATTTAGCATATATAACAAAAGCATGTAATTATTTTTATTGATCTTGAAGTGAGATATAAGATTAAAATAAATAATTAGATTATAATAGTCTGAAAATAAATATAGAAAGAATCATGATGAAAAAGTTTGAAGGATTTCCTTCATATTGGGTTTAGTATTCTTATGTTTTGTAAAAAAGCCGTAATTGATTCTTTCTAGGATGAAATTATTGTTAATGAAAGCATATCACTGTTGATTACAATTAGTTACACAACACTACCAGTAAATCAATCTAGTAGGAAATGTTAGCAATTAACATAGAAAATAAGATTATATATTCATAATAAGATTTAAATTTGTTATATATATTTTTTTAAAATTATTTTATCCAATCTAGGTCATCACTCTCTTGTTTTATAAATTAGATTTTTCAAACCTAGATTATATTGTACATAAAACTCAAAATTATATAATTAGATCTAACATACAACTATATACATGAATAACTAAAATATATTTTTTATTGCAAGAACAACTGCTTCCTTCTAACTGAAGAAATTTTTGGCTTTATTAAATACTATAGAATACCATTATCTACATAAAATATAAAAACTTTTTTTAAAGAAAATTATTAAAAAAGAAACATATTTTCAGCTGGGATATATATCAGTTGTAAGATGGATGTTGTAGAAAATGCTAATCTTGAAGACTAAAATTGTTTTAGAAAATTATTCATACTTATAAAGATACTAAAATATAATGATATTTTATTATATCTTCCTTCGGATGGAGCTTCGCTTTCTTCAACTTCTTTGATTCCTGTTACAGGTGGTTATGGAGCTGGGAGGCAATGCTCCATGCTTAGTGGAAGATCTCGTTCTACACTTGGAAGGTACAATCGCTAGGTTGATCCATGAGGGATTCTATCAGAGCGGCCAGTTGTGCATTCACATGCAGCGTCTTTAGGTGAAAGGTGAGGTATCCAACACTTGTCTTTAAATTCTATCATATTCTTTGTTCTCAAATCGAGCTTTGATCTACGTATTTGGTGCTGGTTGTGTAGGTGAACGATGCATTGATCGCTGCCGTTAAGAAACTCAATGGTGGAGATCCTCGCCAAGATGACACGTCAATCAGGCCCATGATATCTGAGTCTTCAGCAGCTACAGTGGAGAAGAGTGTGAACGAGGCAGTGAAGGCAGGCACCAAACTTTTAGTTGGTGGTAAGCAAAGGGGAGCTTTCATGGAGCCAATGATCCTGGAAGATGCTCCCTTTGACACGGACACAAGGAAGGAAGAGATTTTCAGTCCCGTGATCCTTCTCTACTCATACAAGTCAGCTCTCAAAGTTTCTTAGCTCCTGAAGTTCTTCTTTACTTCCTTTTCTTTTCTCTAAACTTAAACGGTGGTGACGCAGTGATTTCAAGGAAGCCGTGATGGAAGCTAACAGCACGCATTACGGACTCCAAGCCGGCATCTTTATGTGTGATCAAAACAAGGCCTTCTATGCGTTTGAGCATATAGAGGTAGCTTTGCGTTTGAGATATAGAAAGTATTGATCGACTGTTTGATAATTATTTGATCCTCACAGGCTGGAGGAGTTTGCCTCAACAATTCGCCAAGCATGTGCGTTGATAGCCAGTCATACAGTGGGATCAAAGACTCTGGAATCCAACGAGAGGGTGTCAAGTACGTGATGGACGACATGCTCGAAACCAAAGTTTTAGTCATGTGCAATGTAGGCAACGCATCTTACTTTTGTTCAAGCTCGAGCTCGAGCTTTTGAGAAGAGTAAATACAGTCTATCCACAAATCATTGCCAAGTTGTCCTGGTTTGCTCGCTCGCTCTCTAGCACCATCAACCTTTTACCTTTAGGATGGAGAATGCTTGTCTATAAAGTCCTGGGAGAAGGTCCATAGCTTGTGAGCAAGCTCGGGATCTCTCCCATAAGCGCTACAGTTGGATTTGTTGGAATCCACGAAGTATTGCCCAGTGACGTCCTTGAGACTTGGATGTAAAGCCGCGTAGCACGTTGTAGCAGCGCCCTGAGAGATCAATCACATATTAGTCACGAAAAACTTCCAGATTATTGGGAGAATTCTTCTTATCTGTGGCACATTTTTCCAAAGGAAGCTGGAGAAGAACTTGAGAACCCCTGCATGAAGATCAAAGTTCCATAAGTAACCAAAAACAAACTCATTATGTAGAGTGTGTATGGCATCAAAGTAGATATAGTTTAAGATTTGTGTGATATCATAAAGTTATAATACTGTTTTTAAGAGTAATCTTTTTGTGCATTGATACATGAAAATATAAAAATAAATACAATGGTGTAAAGGTAAAAATATGATTGAGACAACATTAAACACAATACAAAAGGCTACCATCTTAAAAAATGTGATTCATCATCACCTAAGCTTTTATTATTATTAAATCAATCTATGGACCATAGTTAAATTTTCTGATATATTATTTTCTTTGGAAAAAAAGATTATGTATCATCAACATCCTAATATCAGAGTAAAACCTTACCTCCTTTCATTGAGGCAAACAAACGAGGCAAAGAGACAAGCTCATTATGTAGAGTGTGCACTGCATCAAAGGTGTCATTATGAACCCTGGATGAACAGCGTTGGCTGTGATGTCAACTCCTTCGGCCTAATCAGCGAAAGAGAAAGCATTGACTAATACCTTGAATCTCATTGCCAGTTCTTTGGCGTGGAAGATGTTCGCGAGCTTGGATTGACTGTATGCTCTAGTGTTGGAGTACCTTTTGGAAGAAAAAAGGAAGAATGTAAGCTCACGAGAAGAAAAGAGAGCTGTTTGGTGTACTAATGACAAGATTCCCAGGTGCCTTGACAGTTTCACCACCTGCTTGAGCAGCCATTGACAAGCTGTCCTTTCCACCTTCTATTGTGACCTCAAGCTCGATCATAGTGTTGTGAAGAGCAACAGCAGCATTGTACATATGTGCTCCTTCGGAATCAAGCTCAACCTGCAAAGTTAAACATATCATAAGGTGAAATATCCTTGACAAAAAAAAAGTTCTGACTGAGCTGCAGGATGCTCATCAATGCTCTGGTATCAATTTATATTCCAGCAGAGTTGGGGTCTCTGCTATAGTAGTTCTGCACAATAGGAATAAAGTGGGTAGGTAGAGAACAAAAATAAGTGGCGTTAGAGAGTAACTGAGGATCAAACGAAACAAACCTCGCCATGTAAGATTGCACTGCCTGAGCAAAGCTAGGCTTGTACGAAAAGAGCAGCCCACGGAAGAGCTTCCCATCAATGGAGGCTTCTAGTTGAATACATTGCTTACTCTAGCCTCAAACATCTTCTCGCCTAGCGGCTGAACATGAGCTTGAAACTCTGTAGCATGAGTTTGACAGGTAAGAATTGGAGAGGTCCAAGGTTTTCCGCAGAAACCTCCGTGAGACGAAACCAAGCTCTTGTCCACATCCTGTTGCTTGTCTAGCATGAATGGCATGGCATGATACTCTTGCCACCTTCTCTTAAGTTCCTTATGCATGGATAGCTTTGGTTCTGATGGATCTTTCTCCCTCAGCATCTCTTCACAGAAAAACGGCAACCATATTGTCAAGAATGGCAGCAATGTCAATAAAAGAAGAAGCCAACCTGTGCTGAGAAAATACATATCATCCAGAGCTTCAAGCTCTTCGTTACATCCCCCATAGAAGAATAATATGCCTCGCTCTGCGTTCACAGAATCTCCTGCAAGGGAGAAACGTGGAGAAGGCCCAGGACCAGAGGGATTCGAAGTCGCCCAAACACCAGTCGCTACAAAATACGTAAAAGCCCCATGAGAGACCAACAGGAAACAAATCTACCTACAAGCGCACATACTTAAGTCAAGAGTATGGACGTCATTGAATAGCTTGCGATCATCGGAGAATCCTCCAAACACGACGAGATACTTTCCATGGCTGATTGTTGTGTGCCTGGCTCTTGGCTAAACTTGTGAATTCATTTGCGTTTCCAGAAACAATGGCATGGCGGGAGGTAAAGACGACTGGTGCCGAGCTGATGCCAGCACAATGTATATACCTGTGTCCAGAATATGAACGTCGTTTAGATAGGCATTACCACCGTCCTTGCCACCCATGACAACGAAACAGTTCTTATAGGAAGAGCAGGTATGGCTATCCCGAGGAATAGGCAAGACTCCAGTGGTAGAAATCTTCTTCCAGACAAAAGTATCTACAGGGAAAAAAAAAGTTTAGAAGAAAACAAGGAAAGATAACAGGATATTACTCGTGTTCAAAACATGGAGGTCGTTGTAGTACTCCTCCTCTGAGGGATCACTGGATTTCCCTCATCTCCCAAACACGAACAGGTTGTCACCAATGAGAGACGTGCTATGTCCTTCTCTCAGAGCAGGAACATCACCAAAAACGTCGGGTTTCCCCCAGGTGTTGGTAGCTGCATTGTTGATAAGAACAAGAAAAAAAAATCGATAAAACTCAGAGGTTACCAGTATCCAAAACAAAGAGATCGTCGAGCGGGCTGGTTCCATCGGTACCACCAAACACATAGAGCTTAGACCCGACGGCCATGGAGCTGTGGCTGTCCCAAGGAGAAGGGTGCATTCCTTTCATCACAGGCTTGCTCCAGGTTTACATCCCTGCGCGATCCCACCAAAAACATGATCAAAACCATATTTTTCAGAAAACCCAGAAGAGGAAACTTATACCAATGTCGAAGACGTGAACATCGTTGGTCTGGCACTCGTCCCGGCCATAGCCACTGAAAATGTAGATGAGATTCCTGACCGCATTGCAGGTGTGGCCCCATTTGCACCCCGGCTGCTGCTGCTGGAGCTGATCGCTGGATCGACGAGGCGCCCACTTCATCTTTACCCTAAAATACAAGTGTAAAAGAGAGACTACAGGGTTTATAGCGCTGCAAAATAGGAATCACTCTCAATGTGGTTCCAGCCTCAAGCACCTGGAACAAACTGGAACTTTAAGCCTCGAAAGAGAATAGGGAAGAAGCAAGAGAGTGAAATAGTATATGAATTTACTATGAATGAATGAAGCCAGTGCCACCCAAGAGAGAGAGAGAGAGAGAGAGAGAGATTGCAGTTTACAATCTGCCTGAACGTCCTAAAAATTCACTTGATTTGGAAGGTCATTCAATTCAAAGTTGAAGAGTTGCCACCCCTTTGGTATGCCATCTATTTGAAGTTTTTGAATTTGAACCGTTAGATTATAAGTATATTCAGAAATAATATTCTAAAAATGGAATAAAAGATGCCAGATGCCATATGCCAATAGCATGTTTAAATAAGGGAGTAAGACTAGCAAAAGTCCCAGCTACGCTGGGAGCATTGTCTTTATTTTTGATATTTTAATAATTTCAAAGAGTTGTAAGCGTAATTGTAATTTTAACATAATCATAATTATAAGATATATAGTTAAACATAACATAATCTTTATATTAAAAATCTCTTCTACAATTGATTCTATCACCAACACACATCATAACATAAAAAATATAACTCAGTACATTATATCATATTTAAAATTCTGATTGTTGAGTGAAGTCTTGGATATTCGATAAATGGAATTTCTTACCATGGGATCCCATGGCCAGATGAGTCATTTGTTTAATAACTAATTTTTTATTTTATTTGAAATCTCTATATAATTGATAAAATTATTATTATTTGATGATTTATTAAACTCTATAATTTTTCCTCCTAATAACGTATGTGTTACTTAACTACACTCAAATATAATTATGTTAAAAATATATATAATATATATTTAAAAACTCAGCTAAAGAGTATACATCTTTTAAATTAAAAACATATAAACATTATTATGGAGTTTCTCTTTTCATCATTTCAGACTGAAAGTTTTGGAATTTCATAATAATAAGTGAAAGATGTTAGCTTTATGTGTTATATTTTCTTTTATAAAATTATAATATTTTACATATTTATCATTGATATTCCATTTTTACCTAGTATTTATATTCATGCATTTTGAGAGTAATATTTAAAATAGAAAGTATTCTATTATATATCATAAACATTATTTCTGTAGTTATTTTTATAAATCTGAAATAAGATTATTATCTCCCTATATTCATGTATTTATATTTAAAATTAAGGCTTTATAACACTGTTATGAATGCTGAAATTTTATGATGATAAATGAATGGTAATGTTTTACTCTATACTGGGGTAGAGGAGGGTTTGATGATATATAAACTTTTCTTTATGCTAGAACTATAATATATCAAAAAATTCATGAATGGTATATAGAAGGTTTAATATAATATAATTAAATTTCTTTATATGGTCCATGTACTAATGTTGTCTCAATCATATTAATACCTTATTAAGTTTTTCATGTATAAATGCAATGTAGGATAAAGTGGTAGAAAATTTATGATATTATATAAATCTTAGGCTACATCTTAGCCAATTGACATCTCAATATTTTTAATTTCATTTATATTTATATTAATAAATAACATAAGATTACTAATAAGAAAATATTTTAATAATAAGAGATAAATAATAAGAGGTAGGCAGTGCTAGGAATTGCAAGAGCAAGAGGGGGGTTGTCATGGTCAGAAGAAAATCAACACCAAGAAAGCTAGGGTGAAGATCAGGTGCGGCTTTCCTTTGCAGTTAATAGAGTAGGAATTGATCCATGAAGAATTGCATGAAGAATTGCTGTAGATTAGACTTTATAGAATAAAAGTAATATTAGTCTATGGAAAAATTGTTATTAGTATTTGAAAAGACCAGTTTGACATAAAAGGATCAAAATCATCATGTTCCAACTGTCATGCAAAGTGTTCCATCAAAGGAGCAACAGGCTACTGAGGACTACCTTGTTCAACTCTTTGAAGCCATCAATTTATGTGTTCTTCATGGCAAAAGAGTCACAATAAGTCAGTATTTAAATAACACACACAAAAAGATTATAGAATTTATCAGCCAGATTGAAAATTATACATTTAACCTGTCGGCTTAGAGGAACCTTGGAGCATTTCATTTGGTACTGCATTTCTTTTTCTTGCAAGTTCACTTAGAGTTTACCATGCAGCTTATACTTATTGATTAGAATCCTCAAATTTTCTTAGAAAATTTCTGCTACTTTCAGGCATAAATCACTGTTAATTTCAGGCATCCTCAACTACATATTTTTTGGGAAATTAAATTTAGTATCAGCACAAGATCTTACCTGGAAAGAGATGTAATTAAAAGTAAAAGTAAAATAACATACTTTGACTAATAAGAAAATATTTTACACAACAGATATTTAGAGATATTAACTCCTCTATTTTAAGTTATAAAATATCATATTTTTATAGAAAATATTTTATTTATATTTTAATTTAGATATTTTATTTTGTCTTTATTGTATTTAGTATTTTTAAAATTAATTTAAACTTATTCTCTAAAATTACATTATATTTTTATTTTAGAATTTTTTTCCATATTTGTATTCGATATCCTATCCCTTCAAAATATCATAATTTTTAGAAGTACTATCTAAAATTTAAAGTATTATATTTTATATTATTAAGATTCTTTCTGTATATGTTTTTATATAGAGAGAATGCTACAATGAATTAAGATTATTACATTTATGTTTAATTTATTTTTATATAAATTTACAATGAGGCTAAAATCTTTCAATGAAAGGTAAGTTTTTATCCTGATATTATGGTATTGATGATTCATAATATTTTTTTTTCCTAAAACCATAACATATCAGAAAATGAAAAAATGGTCCATAGATTGCTTTATTAATAATAAAATTTTAAGTGATGATGAATCACATTTTTTAAGATGGTAGCCTTTTGTATTGTGTCTAATGTTGTCTCAATGATATTTTAGTTATCTGTTTTCCATGTATCAATGGAAAAATTATTAGTGTAAATAACAAACTTATTAGATATTCATCAATGAATCTACTCATATTGAGTTTTCTATGAACTCAGATATAGTCTCATATTTATGCAATATCATAAAGTTATAAATCATAAGATTATGATAAAAGTATAACTTATTTACAACTCTTCTATTTTAAGTTATAAAATATATCATTTCTATAGTCACTACTTTATTTACTTTTAACTTTTGAATTCATCAGATACTCTTTGTTCTATAAAGTTTTTGTTCTAGAAGAAAGAGTCTTTCATTGATTCTATATATTTTTGAACATATTTTTTGTTTTAAAAATATCATATATAGTAGACATAATAAAAAACTTCATCAATGAATACCATCTTTGTACAACTAAATGTTTAAAATCATTTGAACCTAGTGCATTATATCATCTTGGATCAGTTGTCCAATTGCCTTTTATATGTATTACAATATCACTTATGCCTCCTTGAATATTTGTTGAATTTAACTCTTCATTCTCTATTTCTTACCATTTTTTGAATGCATTAGCATAGGGATTTATCTCTTTTAATAATTTATCAAGACCACCCATTAGTTGCTCATTGCATTTATAATTATGTTTGTTTTTTGATTTTTATTTCCGTTTCTTTAGCAGTATTCTAAAATATTTCATTGTGAATAAGGTTCATATTTTTCATTATTTGGTTTGAAACTTCCAATATTATATTAAATTTATATATATAGATTAAAATAATTAGGGCCACCTACTGCAATGATCAATGAGGCTCTTTAGTTTAAATATATTGGATGATTAGTGAAAGATCTCGATTCAACTTTGGTCTTTATTTATATATCAATAAACGTTTTACAATTCTTTCTTTACATTTCAACTCCCTTGCTTTCCTTTTCATTCCAACTTGTTTTCATCAAAAAAGAAAAACGCAAGCAAATGAAGTTAGAAATGGTGAAAAGGAAATAGGAACTTGCTGCTGGCATTTTCTTTTATGCCGCTCGAACTTTCTTCATGCCCAAGTCGTTCTCAAGGCCGAGAGCACTCTTTTTTACACCACTCCTTCACATCTTGTCGATCTTAATGCTGCAATTTTTGACAAATCCATGGGTGTTGCCAGTTGGCATAACATCATATTCTGCAAGCATTGTTTTTGCCCATATTAGTTTCCAAACAAATCTCCACATTAGTGGTAAACGGTATGAGTTCTTGATTTCCAGTAGCATTTGCTACAATTACATCCCCTTCTAAAATGGCATCGATAGTTTTATGCTTTCTTTTGTGTCCCATTTCCAGCTAGTTATTTCAATTTGTATAATAGGCTAGTAGTTTCAGCAAAGTAGAATAGCTTTGGTAGGTGTTAGTTCTGTTTAGCTCGTCATGCAACGATGCAGTTTCTTATCGATAAGTTTTTTTGGTTTTTTTTCTGTTTTATATTCAAGCAAACATAGCAATAGCACAATAGAATAGAGATTCTTGTATGTGCAGGTCACTCTTCTGAACTGTTTTCTGCCTGCACGCTTCCTTTTGAATGTTTTAAGCGTTTTTTAGGATCGTGATCTGGAATGACATATAGACATTTTGTTTTTTACCTAAAACCTTTACGAGAGAGAGCAAAACACTAAATAAAATCAAACACAGAAATCATTTCTATGCCCTGAGTTAATGTACAAATATCATGTACCGAATCAAACCAAGCTCATGGCTTCAAAGTTGTGTCTATAAACACGTACATACACAACAGTTTATTTAATGCTGTCTTATTCCTTTAGAAATGGCTTTTTTAAAAACAGTTCATGGCTTTGTCTGTAAGAAAGTAGAGTAGGCTGCCATGTAGAGCTCCAATCCTTGTTCTCCACCACCTCAGCTGCCATGTACTTCGCTGTGGTGATATCTCCTAAAGGTGCTCACCACTTTGTCGTGCATGTTTAGCTTGGAAAGGATGTTGTCAAGCTTGAGATCCTGGTGAACCACGCCCCTCAAATAAATCTATTTGAAGGTCTTTACCAGCTGCTTGATGATTAATCTTCTCGCAAATATGCTATATTTAAAAGACCAAATAATTATGGAATAACGCCTTAAGAAAGGGAGGCAATATTTCCACCAACGAATGTAACCACTTGAGGAAAAGCCCTGTCCAAAAGGAGACTCGGACAACACCACAAAGTCGGCAAACTTTCCTTGCATCAGCAACCCAATGCAGCTGCATACACACGGTTTGGCCTTTACTACGGCCTTTTGGACGTCCTGTGGTTTCCTCCTGTGATGTTTTCCTTCCTGGCATTAGAGAGTAACTGAGGATCAAACGAAACAAACCTTGCCATGTAAGTTTGCACTGCCTGAGCAAAGCCAGGCTTGTACAAGAAGAGCAGCCCACGGAAGAGTTTCCCATCGATGGAGGCTTCTAGCATGTATCCGTAGTTGAATACGTCGCTTTCTCTAGCCTCGAACATCTTCTTGCCTAGTGGCTGAACGTGAGCTTGAAACTCTGTAGCATGAGTTTGACAGGGAAAAATTGGAGAGGTCCAAGGTTTTCCGCAGATACCTCCGTGAGATGAAACCAAGCTCTTGTCCGCATCCCCGTTGCTTGTCTAGCATGAATGGCATGGCACGATACTCTTTGCCACCTTCTCTTAAGTTCCTTACGCATGGATAGCTTTGGTTCTGATGGATCTTTCTCCCTCAGCATCTCTTCACAGAAAAACGGCAACCATATTGTCAAGAATGGCAGCAATGTCAATAAAAGAAGAAGCCAACCTGTGTCGAGGAAATACATGTCATCCAGAGCTTCAAGCTCTTTGTTACATCCCTCATAGACGAATAATATGCCTCGCTCTGCGTCCACAGAATCTCCTGCAAGGGAGAAACGTGGAGCAGGCCTAGAACCAGAGGGATTCGAAGTCGCCCAAACACCAGTCGCTGCAAAATACGTAAAAGCCCCATGAGAGACCAACAGGAAACAAATCTACCTACAAGCGAGATACTTTCCATGGCTGATTGTTGTATGCCCGGCTCTTGGCATCAGCTTGGCACCAGTCGTCTTTACCTCCCGCCATGCCATTGTTTCTGGATTACCACTGTCCTTGACAACGAAACAGTTCTTATAGGAAGAGCAGGTATGGCTATCCTGAGGAATAGGCGAGACTCCAGTGGTAGAAATCTTCTTCCAGACAAAAGTATCTACAGGGATAAAAAAAATTTAGAAGAAAACAAGGAAAGATAACAGGATATTACTCGTGTCCAAAACATGGAGGAGGGATCGCTGGATTTCTCACATCCCCCAAACACGAACAGGTTGTCACCATGAGAGACGCGCTATGTCCTTCTCTCGGACCAAAAACGTCAGGTTTCCCCAAGGTGTTGGTAGCTGCATCGGATGATAAGAACGAGAAAAAAAAATCGATAGAACTCGGAGCTTACCATTATCCAAAACAAAGAGATCGTCAAGCGGGCTGGTTCCATTGGTATCACCAAACACATAGAGCTTAGACCCGACGGCCGTGGAGCTGTGGCTGTCCTGAGGAGAAGGGTGCGTTCCTTTTATCACAGGCTTGCTCCAGGTGTACATCCCTGCGCGGTCCCACCAAAAACATGATTAAAACCATTTTTTCCGGAAAACCCAGAAGAGGAAACTTATACCAAAGTCGAAGACGTGCACATCGTTGGTCTGGCACTCATCCCACCCGTAGCCACTGAAGTGAACCATGGGCGAAAATTTCTTTTTTTTCTCTTGGTTCCAGCCTTGAGCACCTGGAACAAACAGGAACTTTAAGCCTCGAAAGAGAATAGCAAAGAGCAAGAGAGTGAAAAACCTTGATTCTAGTCGTGGTTCCAGCCTCTGAGAACCTGGAACAAACAGGGACTTGAGAGACTCGAAAAAATAGAGCTTAGACCCGACGGCCGTGGAGCTGTGGCTGTCCCGAGGAGAAGGGTGCGTTCCTTTTATCACAGGCTTGCTCCAGGTGTACATCCCTGCGTGATCCCACCAAAAACATGATCAAAACCATTTTTTCCGGAAAACCCAGAAGAGGAAACTTATACCGAAGTCGAAGACGTGCACATCGTTGGTCTGGCACTCGTCCCAGCCATAGCCACTGAAGTGAACCATGGGCGAAATTTTTTTTTTTTTCTCTTGGTTCCAGCCTTGAGCACCTGGAACAAACAGGAACTTTAAGCCTCGAAAGAGAATAGCAAAGAGCAAGAGAGTGAAAAACCTTGATTCTAGTCGTGGTTCCAGCCTCGAGAACCTGGAACAAACAGGGACTTGAGAGACTCGAAAAAAGATTGTCATTTTCTGGCGCGTGGCCATTGACAACGGTTTCCTGAGCTTTTGAACTGGTGGCAGCTTCAGATCTTCACGTACAGCTGACTGTAGCTCTGAGGTGCTCTGCAATGAAGACCTCATCAAACACACACACACACAGAGGCACACACACACACAGAGCTCACAATCTGCTCGATCGCCCTAAAAGATTTCACTTGATTTGGAGCGTCATTAAAATCAAAATTGAAGAGTTGCCACTCCTTTGGCACTTGATCTATGCCATCTATTTGAAGTTTTTGAATTTGAACCGTTAGATTATAAGTATATTCAGAAATAATATTCTAAAAATGGAATAAAAGACACCAGATGCCATATGCCAATAGCACATTTAAATAAGGGAGCATGATGACTAGCAAAAGTCCCAGCTACGCTGGGAGCATCATATTTATTCATGATGTTTTAATAATTTCAAAGAGTTGTAATCGTAATTATAAATTTTAACATAATCATAATTATAAGATACATAGTTAAACATAATATAATATTTATATTAAAAATCACTTCTACAATTGACTTTATCACCAACACATATCATAACATAATAAATATAACTCATAACATTATATTACATTTAAAACTCTAATTGCTAAGTGAAGTTTTGGATCTTCTATAAATGGACTTGCTCATTGTGGGAACCCATGGCCAGATGAGTCATTTAGAGATTGAGATTTGGTAACTAATTTTTTATTTTATTTGAATTCTCTATATAATTAATAAAAATTATTATAAATATTCTATTAAATTTTTTCAATTATGTTAAAATATATATTTAACTCACTTAAATATACATCTTGTAAATTTAAAAAATATAAACATTATTATGGAGTTTAGTTTTTCATCTTTTCAGACTGAAAGTTTTGGAATTGCATAACACTAAATGAAAATTGTTACCTTTATATGTTTTATATTTTATTCTAAGAACTTTAAATATTTACATATTTATCTTTGATATTCCCTTTGTGCCTAATATTTATATTCATGTATTTTGAGAGTAATATTTAAAATTAGAGGTATTCTATTATATATCATACATTATTTTTTTAAATTTTATTTAGAGAGAATGCTAATCTGAAATAACATTATTATTTTCTATATTCATGTATTTATATTTAAAATTAACACTTTATAACAATGTTATAAATGCTGAAATTTTATAATGATAAATGACTTGTGAAGTTTTACTATAAAGTGGGGTAGAGTAAGGTTTATTGATATATAATTTTTTTCTTTATGCTAGAACTCTACTATCATTTGTGATAGTTGATTGTTCTCATTAAGAGTTTTGCTTGGTTGTTGTTAATAGTGAATAATTTATTATTCTTTGGGATGGTGGGTTATTTCTTCAACAATGATAAGAACTCTTAATATTTTACATATTTATCTTTGATATTCCTTTTTGCCTAATATTTATATTCATATATTTTGAAAGCTTGCAATTACATATAATTCTTTAAACGTTAAAAATTCTAAAATATTTCATACTTTCTATAGGATGGATCCAAAGAAAATTCACAAAATAGATACAATTAAATTTCAGTTGATGATATATGGTCCATGTACTAATGTTGTTTCAATCATATTTATATCTTATTATGTTTTTCATGTATAAATGCAATATAAGATAAAGTTTAGAAAATTTATGATATCATATAAATCTTAGACTATATCTTAGCCAATTGACAACTCAATGTGTTTAATTTCATATATGTTAGTATTAAAAAGTACCATAAGATTATTGATAAAAAAAATATTTTACACAACAGTTAGACATAATAACTCCTCTATTTTAAGTTAGAATATATCATATTTTAATAGACACTATTTTCTTTATATTCTACTTTAACATATTTTTTATGTGTTTTTGCATTATATTAACATCTTGTACAATCACATCACCTAATGACATCCACATTTTTTTATTTTCTCTTGCTACCCATTCCCAGAATTCCAAATTTATATTTCCATTGTTCATAAGCTAGTGCAAGTTCTCTAGATTTCAGTAGCATAGATAGGTGATAGATCTGCTGTAGATCATTATGGCAAGAAAATGTTTCTTATTGGTAAGATGTTGTTTCTTTGTATTCAAGAAAACATAGCAATAGCACAATAGAATATAGAGATTCCTTGTTTTTGCAGGTCACTCTTCTGGATTGTTTCTTCTTGCACATTTCTTGATGTAAAATCCACAATGAATGTTCTAGTTTTCTTAGGTTTGTGAATTGGAATGACGTGCAGACAAATTGTTTTTGTATAACCGTACAATCTCCATCTCAAACTCGTGTATGTTTTGCGAGTGGTGATTGTCAAGCCACTTGGTCCCTGCTTTCTTGCCATAATTCAGGCGGGAGCAATGATCAACCGCCAAGTTGAGCATCATCTTTCTCAGTGGTCCTCTAAAGCTTCAACAAGCTGTTTAGAGTTGTGGATTGCAGTGAAAGAACTTTCTGTGGAGGCTTTTCCATTGTCCTGAAAATGAAACACCACACTCAAAAGAACCCTTGAAACTTGATTGGATGCTTTTCTGGAGAAAGCTCTGCCAGGATTCATCATCCAGCCTTTTTTTTTAACACATGATTCTCTTTCTTTGCGAGTTTCTTTTCTGAGTTTTCGGCTCATATAGCCACTTCTCGGACACAGCCACAGTCAACCATTTCCTCCGGTTTGAATATGCATTTTTTGTGGTTTCCATCCCATTGTTTCCGTGAATGATGTTACTGACGATAATAGTTTGAGAAAAGAACTCTACCAAAGAAGAAAGAACATTTAGAAGAAAAGAAATATTCAGATATTTTACATTCTCCTTTTTTATAACATGAACTTCCAGGAAATCCAGGGTGTCACAGACCACATATCATATGTCTTGCATAGCATAATAGAATAGAGATTTCTTGTATGTGCAGGTCACTCTTCTGAACTGTTTTCTGCCTGCACATTTCTTTATGAATCCTCTAAGTGTTCTTAGGTTTGTGATCTGAAATGACATATAGACATTTTTTTTTTTGTTACCTAAAATCTTTACAAGAACGAGCAAAATAATAAATAAAATCAAATACACACATGTGAGTGGAAATCATTTCTATGCCCTGAGTTAATGTGCAAATATCATGTACCGAATCAAACAAATCTCATGGCTTCAAAGGTATGTCTATAGACACACACATGCACAACAGTTTCTTTAATGCTGTCTGATTCCATAAAAAATATCTTCTAACAACAGATCATGACATTGTCTGAATAAGAAAGTAAAGTCGAAAAGAAGAACTAATCTGATCCAGACAGGCTGCTTTATGTTGCCATGAGCGTATCTTTTCTCAACATAATTCCAAGAATTAAGACAAGTCACAGAGCACAAACTTGGTGTGAGTGAAACATGAAACTATCAAGAAGCGTAACCAGGCTTTTAGAGCATCCAAAATTGTTTCTTGCGTATTTAAGCAAGGAACATCGAGGACTGTAGGAATGACTTTGCATTCACGAGTTTTTATTATGAAATATCTCCATATGCAGATCTGGTCAAGTGAGCAATTTCCTCCTGAGAACAATATGAGATGTAGTCAAGAATGAATTTTAAAATAAGAACAATTAATTTGTTAGAGTATGTATTTAAAAATGCTGGTACAGATAAAGCTCAGTGTTTTTTTACACTCAGGAATGCTTTGAATACGGCTGAATGATCATCTCCTCTAATCACCAGTAAGTCTTTTAGCACTTCAATGAGCTCTTCATAAGTCTTTGCAACAAGGTTGATTAAGAATACCTTCAAAACCAAAAGAAAGAGTATACATCTATAATAATAAAGGTTCAATTACCAGATTCTGGCAACCATCTCTGACACTCAAGAAGCTAGAAAAAAAAATCCTCAACTTACTTCTGTTGTCACTACTCCTGGAAAGGGTCATAGTCTAAACTTCAATCATGAATCCAAGAAGTTCTTTGATTCAATTTGTCTGATCAGAAAACATTAGAAAAGGATTGTTATGGCCCAAGTGTTGTCAAAGTTGGGTGGCTCAGAAAGGTTGCACAAGTCACTTAGTTCCGGAGGTAGATCCTCTTGTTATATGGCACCACAAACACAATGGTCATCTGGGTGCTTGTCTTACTCTTTACATTTTTTTCAACAATGCTTCAAGGTACGACTGGAGAGCTTTGCTAGAGACGCCCATCTTATACATATTATATGTTATATAAATCTGTTTATTCTTTTAAAGGCATTTCATTCGCTCTCACTCATCACGTACTACTAATGATGGAAGTGGCCACTATGAAGAGGAAGCTCCAAGACATGTGTCATACTCATCTTCCCCAAGTTGCTCGAGTAGCTGATATTTCACATATATCTTAGTATTATAGATAATAAACTACACAACTTGAGTCACATGTAAAGTCATTGGCTGCCTCTTTGTCAATGCCACTTTGTTTCAGTGCCAGCCCCTGCAAAAAATGGTGAAAGAAATCTATCCAAGAGCTTTTAACTCACGATCAAATATTGACAGCAATCCAGGTGGCTTGAAGTACTTGTTTGTTGCGATCACAACTTTCTCAAGCAGAGAATTTGAATTATCTGAGCAGTCATCTGGCTTGATGTGCAGTTGAAAATAACAGAAACAAATGTGATGAATTTAACTATGTGCCTTGTAGATCTCTCTAGAGCAAGGCCAAGGCCTATTCTCTGTGTTGTATTTATCCTGAAATCCTGACACAAGAACAAAGTCAGATTCCAAAAACTTTTACCAAGTTTGACACGGCAGCATTGCTTTCTACACGTCTGGGAGTGACCCTCTCCTTCTCCAAGCCACAGATCCACCAGTCTCCCACACAACTTGAGCACCGTGGAGAGGCTTATGGCAAAACCATCACAAACAAACAGCTCCAGACACTGGTGGTGATCGTCCCAAGTGACAAATGTTCCCCAAAGACCACCTTCTTGCCAATCCCAGCATCAGCAACATCTACGACACAGCGCTCTGGCAAGCCATCTTGTCAAAGCTGGCTGAGAATCCACCAGGCTTCCACATTTCATGTACATGTCCTGTTTATCAATTTTCTTATACTATACTAGCAGGGAACCCAGCTCCGCTGGGATAGTTAGAGGCTAATTCTAAAATAAAAAATTTATTAAAACTTGCTTAAGTTCAATATGTAACAAGCACTTGGGTTTATTTAGTTTTTACTTAGTGATTGCAACAAAACACTATTTCTTAAATTGTTCAATTTGGTATATTATTTGGGCATTCTAGAGGTAAGAGCACTTAATGGGATGGCATGGTAAAGGGATTTTTGGTATAGAATGGCTCATTGTCTTTATATACAGTCATTCTATATAGACAACCTAGTCATTATAGAACTACTTAGTCAGCAAGGATCCCAGCTACGCTGGGAGTAGTAGAGAATATTTTCAATTTGAAAAAATGTAGATGTAATTATAATTGTTCAGTCTATTTCTTTCTTTGCTTTCTCTTGGCATGTTTTTTTTAGTTTATCTTAATTTTACTACTATTAATCTCCAAATAAATGGACAATAATGCAATTAGATAATAATGCAAGTGTTGGGGAAGATAAAATTATTTTTTAATCATCATTAAATTTTAATTTAAATTCTTTTATTGCCTATATAAAAAGGTACACAAACCTAAACACATCTACAAAATTTCTGCCGTACTTGAAAAGCAATTGACTTTTCACAAAACCAAAGAATTATATATACTAAAAAAAAAATAGGTTAGTTTTTGGAAATTATAATTTTGATTGCATATTGAGGTAAATTGTTTTTATCTGATGCCTCTAACTTTCATAGTTTAATAAAGAATATTAGAATTTTTATTATGTGTCTGGTTTTACATTTAAAAATATACATTGTTGATACTTATATTTCAGAGAATATAAAAATTAATACTATCTAATTAGATATCATATTAATATATAAAGAAAAATATATTAATATTTAATAAATGTTTCGAGTAATATAAATATAGTATGTTTTTACAACACAAATATACCAACTATTTATTAAAACATTTATCAAAGAAATATTTACAACTATGATTTATATTAATTTTAAGATGAATATTGTAGAAAACTCTTCTGGAATGACATATGGACTTTTTTGCTTTTTACCTAATACCTTTACGACAGAGAGCGAAACACTAAATAAAATCAAACACGGAAATCATTTCTATGCCCTGAGTTAATGTACAAATATCATGTACCGAATCAAACCAAGCTCATGGCTTCAAAGTTGTGTCTATAAACACGTACATACATAACAGTTTATTTAATGCTGTCTTATTCCTTCAGAAATGGCTTTTTTAAAAACAGTTTATGGCTTTGTCTGTAAGAAAGTAGAGTAGGCTGCCATGTAGAGCTCCAATCCTTGTTTTCCACCACCTCAGCTGCCATGTACTTTGCTGTTGTGATATCTCCTAAAGGTGCTGATCACCACTTTGTCGCACATGTTTAGCTTGGAAAGAATGTTGTCTAGCTTGAGATCCTGGTGAACCACACCTCTCAAATAAATCTATTTGAAGGTCTTTACCAGCTGCTTGATGATTCTGGCTGCTTTGTCCTCACCAATCTTCTCGCAAATATGCTATATTTAAAAGATAAAATAATTATGGAATAACGCCTTAAGAAATGAAGGCAATATTTCCACCAATGAACGTAACCACTCAAGGAAAAATGCCCATGCCCTGTCCAAAAGGAGACTCAGACAACACCATAAAGTCGAGTCGCCATACCTGGCATGATGCTTCCAAGCTCACCTCCAAAGTGATGGAACTTTACAAGGTATGAGGAAAAATTCGAACTTGATCAGAAGATTTCCATGATTTTCTGAGTATACATCTATTCAGGTATCTTTTCTATCTTGTTGTGATGTCTAGGCCATTTTCTTCTCACAAACTTGCTCATGGACAAAATGAAGGAGACCAAGGACAGTGTTTGTCAATCTCTCCTCCATTGCGCATATTGCCTTTTACAGCGGTGGAATCCAGTTCTCACACCTTAATGACAAAGCCTGGTACACCAAACAACTCTCGTTTCTCGTGAGCAGTTCTGATGATTAGGGCTAGTTCTATATAGAATGGCTCGTTGTCATTTGGTATATAATACTATATATATATATGAATAATTAAAATATATTTTATATTGCAAGAACCACTACTTCCTTCTAACTGTAAGAAATTTTTGGCTTTTTTAAATACTATAGAATACCATTATCTACATAAAATATAAAACTATTTTTAATAAAAATTATTGAAAAGGAAACATATTTTCAGCTGGGATTTATATCAGTTGTAAGATGGATGTTGTAGAAAATGCTATTGTTGAAGACTAAAATTGATTTAGAAATTTTTTCTTATAAAGACTCTAAAAAATAATGATATTCTATTATATCTTCCTTTGGATGGAGCTTCGCTTTCTTAAACTTCTTTGATTCCTCCTACAGGTGGTTATGGAGCTGGGAGGCAATGCTCCATGCATGGTGGAAGATCTTGTTCCAGACTTGGAAGGTACAATCGCTAAGCTGGTCCACAAAGGATTCTATCAAAGCGGCCAGTCGTGCATTCACATGCAGCGTCTTTACGTGAAAGGTGAGGTATCCAACACTCATCTTTAAATTCTATCATATTCTTTGTTCTCAAATCGAGCTTTGATCTAACGTATTTGGTGCTGGTTGTGTACATTGATTGCTGCCATTAAGAAACTCAAAGGTGGAGATCCTCACCAAGACGACATGTCAATCTGGCCCAAGTCATTGGCAGCTACAGTGGAGAAGAGCGTG